>NC_092262.1:10615071-10722571 GCF_036320965.1 Panulirus ornatus | reverse complement strand
CCAGGCGGCCCCTTGCTGGCTGTTCCTTGAGGGGTAGACAAACAATGAAATAATTGGCGCCCGTGGCGTGACGGCTCCGACACAGGACCAAGGTGAACCGCATTATAAATATATCAAGGAAGCGGCGGTACACTGCTTTCACGACGGAGCGCACCCGCAACCTTCAAGGTGAGGACTGTGGCGTGGGACGTGTACCTCCGCTGACCATCCAGGTGGCGTGGTACTGTACCCTACTCACAATCCAGGTGGCGTGGTACTGTACCCTACTCACAGTCCAGGTGGCGTGGTACTGTACCCTACTCACAGTCCAGGTGGCGTGGTACTGTACCCTACTCACAATCCTGGTGGCGTGGTACTGTACCTCACTGACGGTACCACGTACTTGCCTAGTACCAAGCCCACCCTCACACACGAGGTAAACAACAGAGGTGAGCGTAATTCATATTTCAAAGTGAGAAAACTATAATAATAATAATAATAATAATGCACAGCCTCCTCGCTCCCCTGCGGGAGGAGCGACCCTGCCAGGCCGTGTCGTGAGAGGGAAGGGTGGTGACATTACAGGGGGAAGGGGAAAGGGGGGTTACAGAAGGGGAGACAAACGGTGGTGTAATCACAGCCACCACAACTGTAGGGGGAGAGAAGCTTGGCTGGAACACTGGCCACCCGTACCAACTGCCTCCCACAACCCTCCCTTCCCACTACCATACGCAATGGGTCGTTAACCCAGTAGTTAAGGCGTCGCATCGTCCCGCTCGAAGGGGGTTTAAGGATAAAAGAATATGGCTGTCAAGGGACCAACGCCATTCTCGATCAACCAGTATGCCAAATAGCTACTACAAAAAGGTGTTTATTCACATGGAAACACTGTCTACTTACCCCAGACGTCAGAGGTGTGGCATGCCTCGTAAACGTGACTCGTTCACTTACAGTACACCATCTCTCGTGTCCTACCTCCACATCCCGACACACGGCTCAACACCACGAGCTGTATGTGTGGTGGGTGAGGGGGTTGGGTCCTTCTGTCCATCACAATACATACCTGAAACAAGAAGAAAACAAAAATGTATGAGTCAACCCATAATCCTCCAGTTTATACCACCATCACATACCTTTCATTTCAACACCATCCCATTATAACCTGTCAGTCCAACCGTGGTTAAGGACAGGCGCCCAGCATAATAAGACTCGCTTCAAGATGATTGGGTGGGGAGAGCACTATGCTCAGTCACTAAGAACACCGAGAGCCCCAGCGCCCATCTGCGATGCAGCACTGCTGCACTGGGAGAAACTATCATATATATACCAAAGTCTCTAGTAACAAGTGGAGAAACTCCATAGCCGCGCCAACACGTACACTATCATAACGTAGACACCCCCTAACCCTAACTAAAATGACCATGGGTCGTATTCTCGCTCTAACCAACTGGAGTCGCTAATAACACCGTCATATAAATCTACTATGAACGGATTATATTCTACGATCGGATATCTATCATCAGGTACAGATAACGAACCAGGAATCCATACTATAAATCGATCGGAGTAACAGACACTGTCGGCAGACCAAACCCAGCCACAGTCCCACACACCACTTGGCACGTTTTCTCTAAAACAATTGTCACGTTTTCTGTGACGGGGCGGGCGCTCAACCTAAATGGGGTTCGGGGGTACCGCAAAAGTCGCAAACTTTACCACAGTGACGCAAAAAAGTTGGCACGAGTTATCCCGCCACAACCTGACGCATGCAGAGACCATCACTACAAGCCGCAGTTCCGACTTCAATTAGGAGGAACTTGGCGTCACAGATGACAGTGTGTGGAGGCACGGGAATGTTTCATACACACACGAGGTAATTATGGCAGCCTTACACCATCACGCTCCAAAGGCATCGAATCACACGTTCTCTCTACCTTCTCTAAGACGTCCTTATATACCCAGACATCATCATGGCTCTAAGGCATTTTGAGAAATAATTCGATCAGTCCAGGGAAAGATAACTGACCGTCTCCTATAACCACGTCCCTGGCTGCCACCTGGTCACCTCCGACAACCACGTCCCTGGCTGCCACCTGGTCACCTCCGACAACCACGTCCCTGGCTGCCACCTGGTCACCTCCGACAACCACGTCCCTGGCTGCCACCTGGTCACCTCCGACAACCACGTCCCTGGCTGCCACCTGGTCACCTCCGACAACCACGTCCCTGGCTGCCACCTGGTCACCTCCGACAACCACGTCCCTGGCTGCCACCTGGTCACCTCCGACAACCACGTCCCTGGCTGCCACCTGGTCACCTCCGACAACCACGTCCCTGGCTGCCACCTGGTCACCTCAGACAACCACGTCACTGGCTGGTGACGTGACCTGGTCTCCTCCTACAATCAGCCAGCAGTGTAGTACAGTGTAACACAGTGTACTACAGTGCATTACAGTGTACAACAGTACAATAACAGTAACTGTACTCTACCCACGTTCAGTTACAGCAATTCTAGATCATTATGATTCCCCGGGAATCCATTACGGTCGTAATTATAATCGTAAAAAAAATTTTTACATGACCGACACGACAATTGACGGCGAGGACATGTTAATATACACAGAAGGACGGTGTGCGAGACACACACACACACACACACGACATGACAAGCCTCGCCTGAGGCAATTCACGAAGGATATTCATTTCATATATGGAAATCTGAAGGCAAATGCCCCACCAGATGGCCTAGAACCACTAGGTAAAGCAAGGGGGGCGCGCGCGCGCGCCTGCAGTGTAACTGATGTGTGCGCGATTACCGTTTTCTGTTACGGAAAGAGAGAATTTCAAACTAGCTTTGTTGCCCCGTCTCTTAACCTTGTTTATATGTCATATATGCCCCAGGTCTTTCCTTTTATGTATGTATATCCACCCACACACACACACATATACCTGTCTAAGCCAGGTAACCATTTATCGAGCAGCCCAAAAACGAGGGCGAACACCTGGGTTGGTTGTGGGCCCGTACCGACCTAAGGTAACGTGTGTGTGTGTGTTCTCGCTCTCGTATCACTGGTTGTGGTATATGATTACTAGGCGTTTACGTGGACAACACAAGAGGCTGTGGACTGTCTTAAGCATGCACTCAAGGATAACATGTTTATCAACACGACTGTCCACAAGCTAATTACCCATCAGGGTTACTTACGTACACGGGGGGGGGGGGGGGGTAGTAGTAGTAGCCCGAGTACGGCAGAACAACCCTTAAGGCTCAGGTCAAAAGGTCAGGCCGGCAAACACGAGTGTTACCCAACCCGGGCCACCTTGCCACACCTCATCTTACGCAAGGCTTTCACCGCCTCTTCTCTTTTTTCATCAAAGCACTTGTCATGACTCTCGCTTCGCCTACCTCCATGTACCGAACACCCTACATCTACAGTGGTCAAAACACAGATGCAAATAATACACACACACACACACACACACACATATATATATATATATATATATATATATATATATATATATATATATATATATATGCACGAAACAAGTGCCTAGTTTAATTAATAACACTGGGTTTCGTGTGGAGAAAATATATGTAAAAATAAGCAACACAAAATAACACAAGTCCTAAATTGTGTTTGTACGTAAATGGTCGCTGATTTCAGAAAATTATGGCCAAATCAACGGAGTTAATTGGGCATTCCGGGGAGCCTGCAAGCACGCAAAGCCTTGAGCAAACACATGCAAAATATGAACACACGGAAGACGGGCACCGGGAACGGTTTACATACATTATGAAATACGAGGAAGAATAGTCGAACAGAGGAACGTTAACTGAAGGGACACGAACCCCTGAATGCAATAGGTCGATCGCTGGGCACGACGGTGCGATCCTTGAGGGCGACGTCGCGGTGGTTAAGAACGATGCGAACGACGGTAAGACCCTTGAGCACGACAGTACGATCCTTGAGCACGACAGTACGATCCTTGAGCACGACAGTACGATCCTTGAGCACGACGGTACAACCCTTGAGCACGACGGTGGGACCCTTGAGCACGACGGTGGGACCCTTGAGCACGACGGCACGACCCTTGAGCACGACGGTACGACCCTTAAGCACGACAGTACGACCCTTGAGCACGACGGTACGACCCCACAGCCTAACCCAACAACGAAAATGCTGGTATTTCTCCTCTCTCTCTCACACTTTTACAGATATAACTCTGGTTTCTGCTCACGAGAGCTGGCCCCCTTGCATGACCCAACCCTCCGTCATAAAGCTAGGACCCCCACGTAACGCCCAGACATCCTCCAGCACCACGTGATGACTGAGTGGGTGGTGCCGCGTCAGGAGGCAATGAGTGTGGCGCCGTTGTAACGTCTGTTTCCTCCCCTTCACCTCGAAGCTTTGGAGCTCTCTCCCTTCTCATCTCCCTCCTAACAATTACGACCAGAACCCTCTTCTGAAAAGACACATTTTCTAAACCTTTTTCAAAAGTCTTCGATCATCTGTTTCGTAACCACTCCTCTCCCTACTACTTCTCTCACTACTACTCCCTCCCTACTACTCCTCTCTCTACTACTCCTCTCCCTACTACTTCTCTCCCTACCACTCCTCTCCCTACTACTCCTCTCCCTACTACTCCTCTCCCTACCATTCCCTCCCTACCACTCCTCTCCCTACCACTCCCTCCCTACTACTCCTCTCCCTACTACTTCTCTCCCTACCACTCCTCTCCCTACTAATTCTCTCCCTACCACTCCTCTCCCTACTACTCCTCTCCCTACCATTTCCTCCCTACCATTCCCTCCCTACTACTCCTCTCCCTACCACTCCCTCCCTACTACTCCTCTCCCTACTACTCCTCTCCCTAATCTCCTCTCCCTACTACTCCTCGCCCTACCACTCCCTCCCTACTACTCCTCTCCCTACCACTCCTCTCCCTACCACTCCCTCCATACTACTCCTCTATGTCTTTAGTCCATAATATCTCGTCCACGGCCTGGTCACTGTGGTGCCTCGGCTCCGTGACTCCAGCCTTCGATCTAGATACGAAAAATATATCTTAAACAGGACAGACAGCTGTCTGGGTCACTGCACTTCCTGTATCAGACGTGTGGTCAACCAGGTCAACACTTCTGCTTCCACCTACAACACTGGTGTCCCCCCACTTAATACTAGCGTCCCCACCTACAACATTGGTGTCTCCTACTTGCAAACAACACTAGCGTCCTTACCTACAACACTGGTGTCTCCACCTACAACACTGTTGTCCCCATCCACAACACTGGTCCCCATCTATAACACTGGCGTCCCCGCCTACAACACTGTTGTTCCCCTCTACAACACAGTTGTCCCCATCTACAACACTGGCGTCCCCATCTATAACACTGGTGGACGTCCCCACCTACAACACTGATGTTCCCCTCTACAACACAGTTGTCCCCATCTACAACACAGTTGTCCCCATCTACAGCACTGGTCTCCCATCTACAACACTGGCGTCCCCATCTACAACACTGGCGTCCCCATCTACAACACAGTTGTCCCCATCTACAACACTGGCGTCCCCATCTACAACACTGGCGTCCCCATCTACAACACTGGCGTCCCCATCTACAACACTGGCGTCCCCATCTACAACACTGGCGTCCCCATCTATAACACTGGCGTCCCCATCTACAACACTGGCGTCCCCATCTACAACACTGGCGTCCCCATCTACAACAATGGCGTCCCCATCTACAACACTGCTGTCACCATCATCACAACAGAGACCTCACCATTGCACCCTACACGAGACGCTATCCAACATCAATTAATATACTGCATGTAGCAGACAACTTAGTCATTAAGGCTATCTCCATATTCATTACTGTCCTGTAATCAACCATCATTACGTGTTCTATCCGTTTATTTCCCTATGTATCTTTCCCTGTAATCTTTATGCTGTTTTGTATCTATAAAACTAATTGGTAAGGTGCGTACATTTCATGTTTTATCATTGTATATATATATACCCTTAATTACCCTGCACCCTCAGCACATAGACACACACACACACACCACACTTTACGACCTAAGGTTCCTAGACTGGTGGACGTGGCCAGCTCCCTGAGCGCCGCAAAAGCCTCACAAATAGAGAAAGACCTCCTGGGGCGTGGAGCGGGGGAAGTAATACCTTCCCTACAAACCACAGGCACTGCCTCCACTACCGAAGTGTTAGGTTTAAAATGGCCAGAGAGACACTGGTGTGTGTGTGTGTGTGTGTGTGTGTGTGTGTGTGTGTGTGTGTGTAATAGTCAACACAAGGCGACACTTCCCGGTAACCTGGGTCTCCTCTGATCAATACCCGGGGCAGCTCGATGAAAACCCAGCGTAATCACACACATCCACACACCTGCATCATACACACAGGTTCTCTCGCTACACCCATCTTGATCCTGTCTTTTGCATAGAGCTGCCTACACTCGTAACTACATCCCTAACATGCGTCTGTGTACAAGCTCAGGTCCCCCCTAACCCGAGGAACAAGACTAGGCTAAGGCCAAAAGACGAGTTAATTACGGGTATCATACACGTAAGATAATTATGTGGAGACTAATTTGTGTTTATATGTGTCTCAGGGAGAGGGGGCTGTCTGTGCTCAACCCACACACACACACACAAACAGCTTATCCATTCACCAGCTTTAGGCCTCCCCCGCCTTCCTTCCCACTACTCCTTACACCCCCCCCCCCCTTCATCCTCCAGTATACCATTATCTACACCCGAAAATAACATCCACCACTAGTTACTGACCTGCGACCCTACACTTACAGGGGTCGTAAATCTCCCTGTAAGTATCAGTTCCCCTACACCATACAACTACCTACACCAGCAAGTACACTCTCACCTTCTGGCTTCCCTGTACACCCTAGGGTGTCATCTCTTCCCTCTACACCCTTGCAGGATACCTGAAGCAGGTGTCACACGTTCCTCTACACCCTGGGGTGTCAACACGTCCCTCTACACCCTTGCAGGATACCTGAAGCAGGTGTCAACACTTCCCTCTACACCCTGGGGTGTCAACACTTCCCTCTACACACTTGCAGGATACCTGGAGCAAGTGTCAACACTTCCCTCTACACCCTGGGGTGTCAACACTTCCCTCTACACCCTGACAGGATACCTGGAGCAGGTGTCAACACCATCGCCTTGCCTGCTACACCAACTGACCGGCATCGTGCTGTTCTCGAGTGTAGTTTCCGATGTGTATTTTTATGTGTATGAGTATCGACCCAGCCCATAATGTGAGCGTGTCTATACAGTGAGTTAATGAGGCACTTCGGCCTGTAAGTTATTCCATTCCTATATTACTCTATTGCCCTTATATATATATATATATATATATATATATATATATATATATATATATATATATATATATATATATATATATATATATATATATATATATTCTTTCTTTCATACTATTTGCCATTTCCCGCATTAGCGAGGTGGCGCTAACAACAGAGGACTGGGCCTTCGAGGGAATATCCTCACCTGGCCCCCTTCTCTGTCCCTTCTTTTGGAAAATTAAAAAAACCGAGAAGGGAGGATTTCCAGCCCCCCGCTCCCTTCCCTTTTAGTCGCCTTCTACGACACGCAGGGAATACGTGGGAAGTATTCTTTCTCCCCTATCCCCAGGGATAATATATATATATATATATATATATATATATATATATATATATATATATATATATATATATATATATATATATATGGGTGATGACCCATTCTGTAATGTATGAATGTGTATGATATCCTGGATACATGCAACATTCAGGCCACATCTGTAATTCCCTTCACCGCTCGCCAACATCTGTCTACATACACTTAGCAAGTGCGTGGGAGGCGGATGTGCTGTGTCTGGCCATGACGGAGCATTTGGCGAAGTCAGGAGGTGGAATTAACAACTTTCCTACACACACACACACACACACACACACACACACACGCCTCTACAGCAATAATTTTACTCAGCCATTAATATTCCATCTGGTTGACACAAACATACCCTTCATTGCTGAGGTAATCATTAATTCTGTATCGACATCCCATGATTTTACAGGTATACGAATTATCCCACTCCAGCGGGGTGAGGTTATACCATGGATTACATATATACCAAGACACACCTGTTATATGTAGCGGGTGTAGGTATACTACAGAACATATGCCACAAGACACACCTGTTGTGTGTAGCGAGTGTAGGTATACTACGGAACATATGCCACAAGACACACCTGTTGTGTAGCGAGTGTAGGTATATTACAGAACATATGCCACAAGACACACTTGTCAGGCGTCAACAAGTGGTGAGTGAGGGGGAAAAGTAACATAAGAACATGAAGGGGTATTATAGTGAAGAGTGAGTGAGTCTGGGAGGGGAGGGCTGTCAGCCAGGGTGTGGGGTGAAGGAGGGGGTGTACGGAGCCTTTATTATTCATGCACACACACACACACACACACACACACACACACTGTGGACGCCAATCAATTACGCAGTCGCCTCCCCAGCACACATATATATCTCACCCATCGTCCTAACATCACTACTTACATAAACAAGACAAACCCATGACCCCTATCTTCTATACCCCATCCAAACACCCTTGTCTCACTAAGTCTTGGCCCCCGAGAGACACGCCCTCCCAGACAGAAGCCCCGTGCCTTATCGTGCTTGCGTGTTGTTCCTGTGACGCAGGAAGGGGGGGGCACAGTGACCCGCGGGGTGGGGTGTGGGGGCCTCGGTACCTCTAACATGCACAAATGACCCACGTGTGCACATGTGTCAAGTCCTCTGTACAGCCCGGGGTTCTTCAGACCTGCCAGGAGCAGTGTGTGTGTGTGTGTCTGTGTGTGTGTGTGTGTGTTGCTAGGGCAGAAGCAGGTCGAGCACCTGGGTTCGGCAGCCGCCGCAAGTCGAGCACCTGGGCTCGAAAACCAGGGCCCAGAGCTCCAGCCGGTGAGGGTGTACAACACAACTGCTTTCCTCCTCCTCCCCCCTGACGTGTGTGTCGGCGCGGCTACGGGAGACCATGCGTTATCTAACATGCAGTACCCACCCATCTGTGTTGGTGACGCCCGCTACGCCAGTGCCACCACCAGCAGCGGCGGCGGCAACGGCGGCGACAGCGGCGGCTGCGGCGGAGGGGTTCTGGGTGTTGAGGACCTCCACTCGAAGCAGTCCAGGGTACTCAGCCATCCCACTATGTCTCCACGTTCAACTCCTTCCTCAACCTCCTGCTGCTTCCACCAGTTATATACTTGACTAGTGTGTGTGTGTGTGTGTGTGTGTGTGTGTGTGTGTGTGTGTGAGCGAGTGCGTGTCCTCAACACACTCTTCCTCTCCAACCACGTCACTTCTTTATCCAGCGACGCATCATCGTCTTCTCAGACCGTCATATCTTGAGGGAGGTGGGTGGGTGTGTGCGTGTCTGTCTGTTGCACGTGGTAATAACCCTGGTTGAGGCGTGCTGACGGTGAACACCCAGGGGTGATTGAGGCGGAGGGGGATGGTGGTGTGGGAGAGGCACCACAGGTGGTGGGGGTGTGTGTTCAGATCCGGTGGGGTGCTGGGGTTAAGCTCTCTGCCCCCTTACACACACACACACCACGCTCCCATACACACCTCACTGCGCTGCTACACTCACTACAAGTAACTTTCTTTTAGGGAAAAACACCTTGACTGGAAGACCATCGAGTCACGACACTTTTCACCGCATGGTATCAGTAAGTGGGCCAGAGTGACCAGTTTCAAGTGCATGTGGCCGCCTCTAGATTACCCAGGGGCTGCGAATCTGGCAAGAGGCGTACAGGTGTGGGCTGTACGGAGAGAGAGAGGGAGAGAGAGAGCACACTTCTGGCGAGGCACAGGTGAACGCGTGCTTCTGAGGGGGAGCGGCGGCGGCGGCGACGGAAAGGGGTTTTAACTTGGCGCCCCTCGCGCGGGAGGTGAGGGGTTCCTCTCAGTACACACTGTCCCCCTCCTCACCACCAGCCTGACCACAGTGCACACTAAACCGCCAACGGGGTACGACCTCTAGCTTGCAGGATGTGTCGGCGCGTGTGAAGCCAGCTGGGAATGTGTGAGGGACACGGCGAGAGCGGTGGTGGGAGGGCAGCCAGGCGCCGACGCCATATGCGCAAGCCCACACCGCACGCCCTCCGGTCGCTGCCGCCGCTCCTCCTCCTCCTTCTTCCCCCCACCACACACCTTGTATAACCTCTCTCCCTCTCTCTCTCACCACTGCAGATGTAATGCTTGCAGACCCGCTGTCCAGACACAGGGACGACTCGCTGGCCACGAGTCCTGGGGAAGCCAGTATCAGCACGAGGCCCTTTGCTCGGGGGAAGCCACTATCAGCACGGGGCACTTGCTGGGGGAAGCCAGCAAGAGCAGAGGGCCCAATCTTGGCCCCTATGTCAAGACGAAGCTACCGTACAAGACTTTACCGCAGTTACCCCTCTTACAAAGTCATAATCCTCTTCGTTCATCATTGACAACACACAGCCTCCTATACACACACACACATCACGGGCGGGGTTCTCCGGCTGCCTATCACCAATGACCGGCCTCGCACCTCCTTCAAGCAGGCCACCCGAGCAAGCAATCACCACTTCGCCCGCGAGAGCGACGCCCGGCGAGAAGACGCAAAGGGACAGCTGGCGCCAATAGAAACGACATTAACACTTGAACGACACCACGGCTCTCCGAGCCAGGCCAAACACGCCGACGACAATCAATATGGCGACCATATTTACTCCCTCCCTTCCCCTCTCTGCCTTTCTCCCTCTACTACTAACTCCCTCCCTACAACGGTCTACTCCTTCCTCCTTCTCCCCAAACCCCCATGGCAGGATGACCTTGAAGGACGCAGTAGTCGGTAGTAGCTCAATAGGTGGCAGAGCTATTGCAGGAGGGTGACTGGGGTCAGACGTCCTCATGACACGGGATCACACTACCGGCCTCACTGTGCCACAAGCTATCATGCACACGTCTCTCAACTACCGGCCTCACTGTGCCACAAGCTATCATGCACACGTCTCTCAACTACCGGCCTCACTGTACCGCAAACTATCATGCACACGTCTCTTGACTACCGGCCTCACTGTGCCACAAGCTATCATGCACACGTCTCTCATGCTTAATCACCACTGAAATAAGCACGACGAAGGTGGCCCTTAACCCCACGAGTATGACCTTGAGTCACATGACCCGTGGCCGTTCTTAAGTGATCATTCACGCGGGTACGGCAAATACAAGAACCACTCCACCACCCGTCCGTGAGTGCTTCATGGAGACCCCCATGCGTCCATGCCTCTTATCCAGGCACCTCAGTGGCTTACCTGCGGCCGTAAACCCGTGCATTCATGACGGGGATATAAACCCTCATCGTCCGCCGGCTATCCGTACACACTAACGAATGCTCAGAGTCTGTGTGTGTGTGTGTGTGGTGGAGCGTTGGAGGGAGGGAGGGTGTGCATGTCGTGCCTGCGCAACAGGTGAAAGGCTACCACACTAGATGTTACACGTGTTACACTACACAACGTCATATATATATATATATATATATATATATACACATACACCCCCCCGTCCCTCCCTCCCTCTCTCTCCTCGTTGTTCCCGTGTGACGAAGGGGAAGAGGAGGGGGGAGGGGAAGGGGGATGAGGGGAAGATCGGGTGAGGGAGGGGGGAGGGAGGGAGGGGGGAGGGAGAGTACTTGGCCAGATCAATAGAGAGCCAGCCAGCTAAAGGCATAGTAGCCGGTCATCCCCCCCCATCCCACTACCCTCCCCCCACCTGCCCCCTCCCCTCCCCCCAGCTTCACACGGCTCTCACCTTTATGTAAGGACCAGCAGCCCCCCCCCCCCCCCGCGACCATCACCCCGCTTCTTGTCTTTACGTAAGGACCAACACGCCTCTCACCCCCCAAGACCTCTCCTGTATTGAAACCCCCAGCAAGCACTCCCAGGACCTCTCCCCAGCCTTTATGTAAATCCTAGCATTCACTCCCAGGGCCTCTGCTCAGCCTTTATGCAAATCCTAGCAAGCACTCCCAGGGCCTCTGCTCAGCCTTTATGCAAATCCTAGCATTCACTCCCAGGGCCTCTGCTCAGCCTTTATGCAAATCCTAGCATTCACTCCCAGGGCCTCTCCTCAGCCTTTATGCAAATCCTAGCATTCACTCCCAGGGCCTCTGCTCAGCCTTTATGCAAATCCTAGCATTCACTCCCAGGGCCTCTCCTCAGCCTTTATGCAAATCCTAGCATTCACTCCCAGGGCCTCTCCTCAGCCTTTATGCAAATCCTAGCATTCACTCCCAGGGCCTCTCCTCAGCCTTTATGTAAATCCTAGCAAGCACTCCCAGGACCTCTCCCCTGCCTTTATATAAACCCCAACACGCGCCCCCCTCCCGCAAGAACCTCCCCTCCTTTATGCAATCCCTAGCACGCGTCCCCCCCTCCCCCACATACACAGTACCTCCCCAACTTTGTGCAAACCCTAGCACACACACACACACACACACACCTTCCCCCAGGACCACCTCCCCTTTTTACCTTTACGCAAGCACCATCCAACCTTAAAAGAGAGTCGTAGGGGTAATGGAGTCGGTCGCCCACACCCGCATGATGCATGCACCACCACACCCAACCCCCACCAGCAGTACACACACTACACACACCCCGCCCAGCTCAGCACATCACCACAATACGCCAGAGTGTACGAGCATTCAGTACCGCCACACACACGATCACAGAGATGTAACTACACCTCAGAATAAACTACGTGAATACACAAAGTTACTAAAAATAAACAAATTAAAAATAAGGTTCAAATATTACTAATAAACCAATATGGTTTGAATTATCCCTGTAGTAAATCAATAAGGATCGAATATAAGAGCAATAAACCAATGTGGTATGAGTAAAACAGCAATATACCAATAAACCTTTGAATGTAACTCCAATTAACCAATGAGGTCAGAATATAAGAGCAATAAACCAATAAAGCATGACTAAAATATAAATATATTCAAACGGATTAGTAATTATCTTTACCAATACTGATCTTAACTCTCTCTCTCTCTCTCTCTCTCTCTCTCTCTCTCTCTCTCTATATATATATATATATATATATATATATATATATATATATATATATATATTCCTATGAGCCCACGGGGAAAATGAAACACGATAAGTTCCCAAGTGCACTTTCGCGTAATAATCACATCATCAGGGGAGACACAAGAGAGAAATATAACAGTCAGTTGATATACATAGAAGAGACGAAGCTAGGACGCCATTTGGTAAACAGTGTGATCCTTTCCAATATATATATATATATATATATATATATATATATATATATATATATATATATATATATATACAGGCTAACGATAACACTGCCATATACAAAGAACTCCTAGACCTCAAAAAATATATACGACAGTCTTAAGAAAGAAAATGAGGCCCACCAACCGCCCACATGAAAGAAAATGGGTGCTCGTTAATCTGGCTTATCCCAAGTGAACAGGTGAGGGACGAGACGTGGCCATTTTCCATGCACGCAACTAACCCCCACCACAGGTACGACGACTTCCCACACACCCCAGAACACAACGGGGACTGGCGTCCTACCTTCGTCTCTTCGATGTATATCAACTGATGATGTGATTATTACACGAAAGTGCACTTGGGAACTTATCATGTTTCATTTTCCCCGTGGCTCATAGGAATATATATATATATATATATATATATATATATATATATATATATATATATATATATATATATATATATATATATATATATTATCATCCCTGGGGATAGGGGAGAAAGAATACTTCCCACGTATTCCCTGCGTGTCGTAGAAGGCGACTAAAGGGGAGGGAGCGGGGGGCTGGAAATCCTCCCCTCTCGTTTTTCATTTTCCAAAAGAAGGAACAGAGAAGGTGGCCAAGTGAGGATGTTCCCTCAAAGGCTCAGTCCTCGTTTCTTAACGCTACCTCGCTAACGCGGGAAATAGCGAATAGTATGAAAAAAAAAATATTTATATATATATATATATATATATATATATATATATATATATATATATATATATATATATAAATGGCCAAAGGAGGGATATTCTTCAATTTATGAGCAGCACTGATGTCTCAGGGTTATCAAACCGTCTTTATACACTGAGCAAACTGCAGGAAAATACCACCTGGAGCTATGGGTTGTGTGCAGGTGATGAGGAACGAAAACTGTACTGATGCATGACGGGTGCATGGCATGACACAGGCTGGGGCGTGGCTCCTGACGATAAACGGACGGATAAAACCTATTTTAAGTATGCCACACACACACACACACACACATTTACGCTAGTGTGTGTGTGTGTGTGTGTGTGTGTGTGTGTGTACACCCAGCTCCAGCGGCGACGTCTGCATCAAAACGGACCCCTTCATCAGGCTGGGTCCAGCTCAGCCATCACCAACACCAGAGCGCCCGCCGCCGCGCTCCAGCCACCGCCACACGACCCAGGTGACCTCACCAACCACGGATTAAGAAATCAGAGGAGGAGGAGGAGGAGGAGGAGGGAACGAACAGACGTCCCTCCTCCTCCTCCAGGCATGACCACCTCAGGGTATTAAAGAAGAAAGGAGAGTTAGTATGGCTGGCGGAGTTTAAGTGCTGGGGGTGAGGTACCATGACACGGCCCGTCTCGTGAAGGTTGCGCACGGCCGGCCCATCATCTCCACCTCCTCCTCCTCACCACACACACACACCCACACACATCACCGTACCTAAAGTTCGGAACTCTATTCCCGGTACGGAGCTCACGTCCAACAGGTCGAGGGGAGGCGGAAAAGCAATCAGAAAAAAATGATGGTTATCTAAGCGAAGAATTAAGGTGGATACAGGGTTGCACCTCAGCCCAACCACACACGTATAGTCACCTACATTTAACACAGCTGTAGTCAACTCTATCGCGTTTGGCGGGCAGTGCCCTGTGTACGCTCTGGCAAACAGCAAGGTATATATGGTGACTGACTCTCCAGCCATGAAATACAACCCACACAAGCAGGATATATCGCGTCTTGGTTGTAGACACATCACAGAGGGGGAAAAAAAAAGGAAAGATGCGTTACGTCTCTTCTGTCACCACGAACATCCTCCTCTGCTCCCGGATGCATTCATAATGAAGTCACAGCCTACACATAATGAAGTTACAGCCTACACATAATGAAATCACAGCCTACACATAATGAAGTCACAGCCTACACATAATGAAGTCATAGCCTACACATAATGAAGTCACAGCCTACACATAATGAAGTCACAGCCTACACATAATGAAGTCACAACCTACACATAATGAAGTCACAGCCTACACATAATGAAGTCACAGCCTACACATAATGAAGTCACTGCCTACATATACTGAAGTCACTACCTGCATATACTGAAGTCACTACCTACATATACTGAAGTGACTATCTACATATACTGAAGTCACTACCTACATATACTAAAGTCACAGACTAAATATACTGAAGTCACTACCTACATATACTGAAGTCACAGACTACATATACTGAAGTCACTACCTACATATACTGAAGTCACTGCCTACATATACTGAAGTCACCACCTACATATACTGAAGTCACTACCTACACATACTGAAGTCACTACCTACACATACTGAAGCCCCTACCAACATACACATCCTGCATCTTTAAACCTACCCAACCTCCCACCTTACGACCATAACAGCGACAATAATGAGCGACACCACACGACCACAATGCCTCACGCGATTCTTCACGTGACGAAGCGAGAAGTGCCTTACTTCACATCACTTACATGTACAGGGAATCACCACTAAAATGCACTAATCACAGAATGTGATCTGTAATGCTGCCTCTCCCATGTGCACATACCTCAGTCATGTGCCTACCCAAACCACAGAAGCGCCCGGCGCCCCTCCCACACCTTTGATGTTCCTAACTTTGTAATGACTTAACTAACTGCTATATCATGACCCCCCCCTCCCCCCCAACACCCTTCACTAAGGGTCTATAATATCTGATACGTAAGCTTTGGGCCGAACGGCTGCGCGAGTTGAACAAAACGTTCTTTTATTCTAATTTGTTTAATACCACAAAACGTATATGGTTCTGTCCACACACACACACACACACACACGCACACACACACACAGACACAGTCTCACACACATACACAGATTCAAACTCACTCACACACACACTGTATGAGCATCAATGAGAGCCGTGTGTGTGTGTGTGTGTGTGTCTGTGTGTGTGTGAACATCAACATGCACAGTGAAAGAGAGTCCGGTGGGGAGGGGGGGAACCCCGCGTAGGTTTCCCCCCTCCATCCTAGAACTCTTCAGAAACTGGGTCATCCTCCGTCCAAGAGTGTGTGTGTGTGTGTGCGGAGGTCACATTCATTACGGAGGGGAGGCAGGACGACCTCCCCTCCCCTCCCCATTCCCCTGCCACTGCCGCCAGCGCACTCCCTCCCTCCCTCCTCCGACCACGATCGATCCGCGCCGCTCTTCATGTCCCCAGGTTTCCCCTCCCCACCTTCTAGTGTGCAGTCTCTCACACACACACACTCTCTCTCACGTATATCAATGCTGTCTCTCACAGGTGTCACCAATATCATCCACAGTCTCTCTCTCTCTCTCTCTCTCTCTCTCTCTCTCTCTCTCTCTCTCTCTCTCTCTCTCTCTCTCTCTCTCTCTCTCTCTCTCTGTACGTATATATATATATATATATATATATATATATATATATATATATATATATATATATATATATATATATATATATATCACATGTTTACCATATGGCGTCCTAGTTTCGTCTCTTCGACGTATATCAACTGTTATATTTCTCTATTGTGTCTCCCCTGATGATGTGATTATTACACGAAAGTGCACTTGGGAACTTTTCGTGTTTCATTTTCCCCGTGGACTCAGAGGGAATATCTTAATCACGCGCAAAATTGTGATCCTTTCCAATATATATATATATATATATATATATATATATATATATATATATATATATATATATATATATATATATATATATATATATATATATTTTTTTTTATACTTTGTCGCTGTCTCCCGCGTATATATATATATATATATATATATATATATATATATATATATATATATATATATATATATATATATATAATATCACAATCCTAGAACCTCTTTTCTGGGGTTCCTGTAGTTTCGAGGCTGCGCTCCAAATAGGAGCAGGGAGACGATGGCGTTCCTTGACTAAAAAGATGAAAAAAAAATAATAATAAATCCTCAAGGCGACCGTATTATCACTCGTCCATCCACACCCAGCACGACACACTCCTGTCCAAAGGCGACGTCTTGGTCGCGGCGTTGCCACGTATAGATTCCGGCAACACCAACAACACCTATTCATGCCAGTAGTGCTTGAGACTGCTTGACCCACCGTTATTGTTCTGCCGCCGTGGCAGATGTGGCAGCGTTCTCCTGCTATCCTGGCGCAGTACATGGCTGGGTTTCCCCCCCCTCACCCCTCCCTCCACACACACACACACACACCACCTCAACTGCAACACACGACTCCACGTATTTACGCCATGTGTCAGCTATGGAGAGGGCCTGAGTGTGCTGTCAGTGTCTTATGTGTCTCAGCCACGCACGCCCCTCACACGGCTCCCGTCCACACCTCGTATGATGGAATCCAACACCCTTGAAATCATGACCTGGTGTGTGTGTGTGTGTGTGTGTGTGTGTGTGTGTGTGTGTGTGTGTGTGTATGACCATCCCTCCCTAGGTTTCCTGCGCCGGAGGGGGTCACATCTTGATGTTAGAGAGAGAGAAGAGAGAGAGAGAGAGAGAGAGAGAGAGAGAGAGAGAGAGAGAGAGAGAGAGAGAGAGAGAGAGAGATCACATCATATGATCCCCCCCTTAACGTAGAAGCACTGGAGTCCTGGATGGCGCAGCACTAGGAAGCACACAGTTCCTCTCCAGCTGGACACACACACACACACACACACCATCAATCCACCAGAAAAGAAATGAGGCAGAGTCGCTCTTAATGCCAAGGCCTCAGTGCGTGTGTGTGTGTGTGTGTGTGTGTGTGTGTGTGTGTGTGTGTGCCCCTAGCCTGGCTGTCGCAACGCTCTCTCTCTCTCTCTCTCTCTCTCTCTCTCTCTCTCTCTCTCTCTCTCTCTCTCTCTCTCTCTCTCTCTCTCTCTCTCTCACTCACTCGACATACGGAAAGGCTTCTGGCTACCATCACACACACACATTACTCACATTTCCTCTAAGGCCCTCACAACTCGCACTCCTCGTGGTCACACCGCCTTGCCAAAGGTCATATGCCAATCTGGTCATGCGGTATTCACCCCATGAAATACCTTTCCTTCATTCACCAACTGTTAAGACGGGAGATGCAACCACCCAAGCCTTCACCTTGCTTCGCGTGGTAATGAGATAAAGAGAGAGAAAAGAGATAATTTCTCTCAAGTTATCCTTGGGACTTCATGCATACCCGTTTAACAGGTGAGTAAGGATGCATTGGAGAGTAACACGAGGAGGAGGAGGAGGAGGAGGAGGTGAGTAGGCATGAGTGGTGGGAGGGTCGGTTGCTCAAGACTTTGACAGGATCACCACCAGCACCACCAGCAAGGCCAACACGAGAGGTTAGGCAACAACCACCTCACACCACAACAATGGTCGGGACTGGGCCTCCTCCTCCTCCTCCACTACACACACACTCCTCACTCAAACCACACGACCTACCTCGACACATATCCTTAGCCACAAACGATCGGCTCCACGTAGCGCTGCTTCCATGCTCACCTCACACACAGACACACTTCTCCACCACCACACCCTCACATGACATGAATTCCTCACGTTATATCCCACCAAAACACGGCCAGACTTCCGCATTGGCCGCGTCCGTCTCACACCGCTACCCACAAAACGCCAACAGGACTCGGGTACGCCTATGTTCTGTTGGCTCCACCTGAGGGATGTCTCGTGTGTGTGTGTGTGTGTGTGTGTGTGTGTGTGTGTGTGTGTGTGACTAGTCATGTCACACTTCTCCCTTGGAAACATGGCACAGCCAACACAGGCAGGTTCTCCCCTGGGTTAATGAGTATGCTGTCCAGCCAGGTAAAGTTTATATAAGTTTATATATATATATATCTTTCTTTTCTTTCGTACTATTCGCCATTTCCCGCGTCAGCGAGGTAGCGTTAAGAACAGAGGACTGGGCCCTTGAAGGAATATCCTCACCTGGCCCCGTTCTCTGTTCCTTCTTTTGGAAAATTGAAAAAAAACGAGAGGGGAGGATTTCCAGCCACCCGCTCCCTCCCCTTTTAGTCGCCTTCTACGACACGCAGGGAATACGTGGGAAGTATTCTTTCTCCCCTATCCCCAGGGATAATATATATATATATATATATATATATATATATATATATATATATATATATATATATATATATATATATATATATATTCGCCTTATCCCGCGTTAGCGAGGTAGCGTTAAGAACAGAGGACTGAGCCTTAGAGGGAATATCCACACTTAGCCCCCTTTTCTGTTACTTCTTTTGGAAAATTAAAAACGAGAGGGGAGGATTTCCAGCCCCCCGCTCCTTCATCTTTTAGTCGCCTTCTACGACACGCAGGGAATACATGGGAGGTATTCTTTCTCCCCTACCCCCAGGTATATATATATACACCACACGTGCACACTTAAAACACCAGCTTCACTACACCCAAGCGTGAGTGACAAACAATGATAACATATGTTTGCAATATCATGGAGGACAGAAGGGGAGGAGGTCACATTTTCCCTTGGATATGTAAACATCATAAAATCTGAAATTTCCTCCCATCGATACGTGGATGAGGTGACGGTCACGCCCCCCCCCCCCCCCTTTAAGTCTTAGTTCCACTGTACAATGTTCTTTCTAAGAGAGAGAGAGACAGAGAGAGAGAGAGAGAGAGAGAGAGAGAGAGAGAGAGAGAGAGAGAGAGAGAGAGAGAATCATGTGGGTCAGTAGCAACAATGGGGAGGCAATGGGTGTGGTCCATAACATACAGCTCTCCCCCCCCCCCTCTCTCTCTCTCTCTCTTCGTACCTTCGCCATGCAAAGGTTGGGTATAGCTGGCTCATCGTGGTGTGTGTGTGTGTGTGTGTGTGTGTGTGTGTGTGTGTGTGTGTGTGCGTGTGTGTGTGTGCGTGTGTGTGTGTGTGTGTGTGTGTGTGTAGTCACAGGAGTAAAGACATGGTACACATACACAAGGTTAAGTGACGGGGCAACACGAGTGTAGAACTCTCTCCCTCTCTCTCTCCCTCTCTCTCTCTCTCTCTCTCTCTCTCTCTCTCTCCGTCACACACAAGTTGACCCCATCTGGGTCTCCAGCCTGCCTTTAGATCCAACAGTTTGGCGGCTGCACTCAATTCACACACGCAAAAAATCATAAGCAACAACAACAGGTTAGCCCGAGGCGTGACTGCCATTCTAGCAGTCTTAAAATACTACGTCTGTACGAAGGAAGATAGAGCGAGAGGCCATTACAACAGTCTCAAAACACGACAAATGTACAAAGGAAGATATAGTGAGGGTTTGAGAAGACGATGACAGATGTATATACGTATATACACCTTCCCTCACTGTGTCCCGGGTACACAGGACGAGTGTACGTGTCCCGTGACTCAGGGCTGAGTCTGCCGCTGCACCAGATTGTGTTTCCAGGAGCGATATCAAACGCTGCCTTGATTGAGGGAGACGAAGCGGAGCCAAACACACCCCACCTCTCCATACACCTCGTACCATCGCCGTGCGAGCCAGCACAAACCACACCCACACACACACACCAGACAGGACGGGGGGAAAACACTCTCCAAACCTCTCTCTGCAAAAATGGTGGATAAAAATCAGGAGACATTGATGACGGGATGATAAAAACTCGAGCGCGCGTGGCCTTTCAAAGGGTAGCCACTCTGTCCCCATGAAGGTCTCCGCCCGTCCCCCCATCATTTACCTGGACAGGCGCAGAGGGGATTTCCCTGCGCAGGGTCAGCTGCGGCGGGTGGGTGGGTTTGACCTTGGCATGGCTCTGGTGGTGTTCATAATACCCTCGCCTCTGCCACACGACGTGTTCTCTCAGCCTCCTCCTCCGCCGCCCACACTCACCACCACATCACACGTCACACACCTCGATCTCTCACACTTCTGGAAGCTGGGTAAGTTGTCCAGCAACTTAATTTCTCGTTTATTAAAGCTTAGTAAAGTGCATCACGCTCCACCTTTTTCGTCGCCTTGTGAGACTGCTGCCTGTGCACACACACACACACACACAATATATATATATATATATATATATATATATATATATATATATATATATATATATATATATATATATATATATTCCTACGAGTCCACGGGGAAAATGAAACACGATAAGTTCCCAAGTGCACTTTCGTGTAATATATATATATATATATATATATATATATATATATATATATATATATATATATATATATATATACATACATACATATATCAGGTGTCAAGGCAGATGTATGGCACAGCATTACAAAGTTCAGCAAAGCCAGAGGATAACGTCCCATACACTGCATGGCAACCCCCCTCCTCCCACTCGCTATCTCATCCACTCCACCACGCCAGCTATTAACAATACGTCACCCCTACTGAGGTAGCATTAATCATGACGCTCACCCGTCCACCTTCATCCGACGGGGGGGCTGAAGACGGATGCGGGCTGGCAGGCGAAGTGGATATGAGGAGGCACAATGCCACCTTACGGACTGCAGGTTTGGAGAGGCCGACGCCTGGCGTGTGGGCAGGCAAGAGAAAGCTGCACCGCACACCAACCGGCACCCCACACTCACCCGCCACCCAAGTCTTACCACCGTCCACAACACACGACTCGACCAAACGGCGCCCCAGTCTTACACGTCTTGTGTCTCTCTCTCTCTGTCCTCCCCTTACGCTGCCGTGTGTGTGTGTGTGTGTGTGTGTGTGTGTGTGTGTGTGTGTGTGTGTGTGTGTGTGTGTGTGTGTGTGCTACAAGCCCACTGTGTCCTAGTAAAAAAAAGAAATAACGACCAACAGTGCATAAACAAAACATGCCCCCACCAAGGCCGACCCCGGCTGAAAAATACATGAATAAGAATGAGGAAAAAATGCCATCATGGCCCCGCAGGTGTTTGTAGACGCGATTAGAAGAAAAAAAAGGGGGGGGGGAGAGGTTATAAGTGGACGGGAGAGATGAATGAGGCGAGGAGAACTACACAGCTCAGCTGTTCTGAAGAGAGAGAGAGAGAGAGAGAGAGGGATGCATCGAAACCATCAACTTGATATACACATCTCTTTACGTAATGGTCCACGTTATCTGAATGACCTACCTTACGTAACGACCCCTCTTAATGACCTAACTCGGTAACCCGTGATAACGGACCCCCCAATCAGCGAATAACATCACGCCAGCGTAACAGTACTAGCAGTAACACACCGGCAGTAACGCGCGGGGCTGGGAGAGAGCAGTGACACCACGTAACATTGTTACAGCCAGAGTGTCAAGTCGACCACAGTTTACCATCTGTCTCGTTTGAACCAAAAAGGTTCCTTGGGGTTGAGCCTCTTTAACATTTTTCTACATACACCGTCCACCCCTTACTCCATCTTCTGTTGGTCTCCACACACACACACACACACACACACACACACACACACACACACACACACACACATACACACACACCAGCGTCATCTCCAAATATAAGTTCCTGAATATGAGGGTCTGAGGAGAGAGGCGTGAAAACACAAATCTTACTTCTCATCCTTAAACTCTCTCTCTCTCTCTCTCTCTCTCTCTCTCTCTCTCTCTCTCTCTCTCTCTCTCTCTCTCTCTCTCTCTCTCCATCAGATGGGGTCACGGAGGGGAAAGTTTTCCGTTTTCTATTTCCTTAGCCTTGAGGAGGGGGTTTAAATAATTCAGGACTGGTGGCTTTCGACTTTTGACACACACACACACACACACACACACACACACACACACACAGAACGACCACCTTCACCACATCTATTTCCACAGCAAGTGCCTGCCATTCATCCAGCGGCCCCCAAGCCACCGCTGGAGTCGACATGCTCTCCGTTAAAAGCCAAGTTTTGACCCACGACATCGCGACCAACACACCATCCGTCTAGTGAATGAGTCTTAGGGGGGAAGGTGGGGTGTCTTCTACCTCCTCCCCGCCCCTATCTACCTGCCAGGGGCAAGGCCCAGGCTACCGGGTTGGCACGGGAGCCCTCGCCACCACAACCACGGAGTGACCGATCGTCCGCGATGATCTCCGACGCGGCGTCGCTGCTGCCACACGCAGCGACGGCTGTCAGGGAACCCCCCCAGTGTTGTCTGCCCAGACGCTGACGGCCCGGCACTGCACCTCACAAGGTGGGAGGGAGAGGAAGGAGGGAGAGAGGTTCAGCGTCCTCACCACACTGTGGCGAGGACGTGTGGTCCGTGTACGGTGGAAACCGTCTCTACCATACGTGAGGAGGGGTCACTCTCCCAGGCCCTACCACACTACCACATCTGGCTACCCCTCCACACAACACTACCACATTATACATATGTGACTAACCTCCATACCTACTGGTCCATTACAGCACTATACATGTGGCTACCCTTCCACACACCACTACCACACTATACATATGAGACTAGCCTACATACCTACTGGACCATTACAACACTATACGAGTGTCCAAATCTTATAGGTTAAGTATATAGTGAGACAGCATCAACTACGTTGACACAGTGAACTGTGAAGTAGAAGAAAAGTTTCCCCACAAACCTCGACCACCGAAACAAGGGCCGTTTGTAAACAAACAGGATAAACAATAAGCTAACCCCACCAATCCTACACCACCCTCATCAACTGCCAGGGTTCCACCCCACCAATCCTTCACCACCCTCATCAACTGCCAGGGTTCCACCCCACCAATCCTTCACCACCCTCATCAACTGCCAGGGCTCCACCCCACCAATCCTTCACCACCCTCATCAACTGCCAGGGCTCCACCCCACCAATCCTACACCACCCTCATCAACTGCCAGGGCTCCACCCCACCAATCCTTCACCACCCTCATCAACTGCCAGGGCTCCACCCCACCAATCCTTCACCACCCTCATCAACTGCCAGGGTTCCACCCCACCAATCCTTCACCACCCTCATCAACTGCCAGGGTTCCACCCCACCAATCCTACACCACCCTCATCAACTGCCAGGGCTCCACCCCACCAATCCTTCACCACCCTCATCAACTGCCAGGGTTCCACCCCACCAATCCTTCACCACCCTCATCAACTGCCAGGGTTCCACCCCACCAATCCTTCACCACCCTCATCAACTGCAGGGCTTTATCTTAAACGCTGTATAAAACCCCTTGAAAAAAAAAAAGCAATACACCCCATCCCCCCCACTGTGAGTGGCTGTTCCCCCACTGGCGTTAAAGAGAACACTTCCACCAGGAGTGGTCGTGTTGCTACAGACAGGCGGGTGGAAGGTGTAGGAGTCTGTGTGTCTCCAACCTTAGCCTACCCCTATGGCTGGGGCCAAGGGTATAACCCGTTCAAACCAAGGCAACAGTTGACAGTAAAACTCCCGGGCTTAAAACGCGTTGAGCGGGAGAGAGAGAGAGAGAGAGAGAGAGAGAGAGAGAGAGAGAGAGAGAGAGAGAGAGAGAGAGAACATATGCCGCCTCCCGACCCATATCATACACCCCCTCCCACCTCGCAACACCACGCAGGTCGAACCCTGTGTCAGCAAGATGCACTTGACGCGGTCGCCAACTGACTCCCTCACTCTGGGCTATAGATACACACGTCACTATGCTCCACCACCCCTCCACCCTCCTTGCTGAACCAGATGTAAACACTACCACCCTAACCACATCGCGTCCGAAACTGCTGTCAAAACCCAGTTGACTTCAACTTCGGCCACACAAGTCTAACTATGTATCGTGTAATCTCTAACGCAATTCACTCACTCTGGTCCAATTTCTGGGATTGTGCGAAACCCGTGACTCATTTTGGGAGGAGTGAGGGATGAACCAACATCCATTTTCTTTAGATTAGAGATCAATACGAGTCTCTGGTTGAGGGTTGTGGGTGAGGGAGCGAGGAAAATCCTTGGAGTGGGACTCGACACTCGGGGTGCGCGCGTGTGTGTGTTCGCTGGCTGCTCATGTGACTGGTCCATGACGCCCACGTGAACCAACGTACCCCAGCGATACACACTGCCCCCCCTGCACCCCGTTCTCTGTCTTCTAAAAAACCCTCCAGCCAGTAGTACCACCTTTATGTCAAATCTCACACACTCTCCCCTACCCCATCCAAGCAACCTATCCTATCTTCATATCCGTGCCTCCGTCTGTCGCTCTATCTCTCACCTATCATCACACACACCCCCTCCCCCTCATCACATCCCCCCACACCTCCACCTCTAAGACCGCATCACTCCATCAGATCCACTATTCTCAAATGCCCGTCCATTGCTCACGAGATGTACTGCAACCCCCACGAACGAAAAACCTTTACTTCTCCCCTCGAATATCTTCAACCTTCCAAAATATCCTCCCTTTTTCCCGGGGTCCCAACACCACAATGGACAGAGACCCCGTCGGGGCTTTCCACCCTCACTACACCCTTGTCGTAAGGCATTACGGTTACCGCCTGACCAACACATGAAACAAACGAGTTGTGCGACGCCATCCTTTTCACGAGAAACGCCACCACGAACACGACCAGTGCCGCGCCTCTCATACAATGGCAGAGTTCCTGGACCACAGTGTATACATATATACATCTCTCCCTGACACACAGACACACACTGTTGATCCTTACAAGCCAACGCCTCACAATACACTTATTGTGACCGTAATGACAAAGACAAAAACCACTGTCTTGATCATCATCATCATCTCGGGTAAGAAAAAGATATAAACGAAGAAGAAATAGAAGAAGAAGAAGAAGAAGAAGAAGAAATAGAAAAAGACATAGAAGAAGAAGAAATAGAAAAAGACATAGAAGAAGAAGAAGAAGAGGAAGAAATAGAAAAAGACATAGAAGAAGAAGAAATAGAAAAAGACATAGAAGAAGAAGAAGAAGAAGAAGAAGAAGAAGAAATAGAAAAAGACATAGAAGAAGAAGAAATAGAAAAAGACATAGAAGAAGAAGAAGAAGAAGAAGAAGAAGAAGAAGAAGACATAAAGAAGAAATAGAAAAGGAAGAAGAAGAAGAAGAAGAAGAAGAAGAAATAGAAGAAGAAAAAGAAAAGAAGAAGATATAGAAGAAGAAATAGAAGAAAAACAAGAAGAATAAATAAAAAGAATGAGCAAATTAATCAGGTCTCCCAACACGCAGGTGTAGATCTTTTAATGTGGTAAGGTTACAGCAATAAGGGGGAAAGTGTTGCCGACGCGGCAGAACCCTGAAGAACACCAGTGTTGCCAGGCGGGGTCAGCGAGAGAGGGCTCGACCCGTCAACAAGTACAGCAGTGGCGCGGCGACAGGGAGGAAGCTACACACCGAGGGACAAAGACCAGCTCAAAAGCCAGAAGAAAGGAAGTTCGGACAGAGAAACAGGCTTGTGCCACACCCCGTCAAAGGCCTCGGAGAGGTCAAACGGCTACGGCGAAAAATGCGGCACCAAAATCCCTCAGAGATGAGGAGGACCAGAAGCGAGACACATAGGATAGAAGACCACCAGATGAGGAGGACCAGAAGCGAGACACATAGGATAGAAGACCACCAGATGAGGAGGACCAGAAGCGAGACACATAGGATAGAAGACCACCAGATGAGGAGGACCAGAGGCGAGTCACATGGGACAGAAGACCACCAGATGAGGAGGACCAGAAGCGATACACATAGGATAGAAGACCACCAGATGAGGAGGACCAGAAGCGAGACACATAGGATAGAAGACCACCAGATGAGGAGGACCAGAGGCGAGTCACATGGGACAGAAGACCACCATTTTGGAACCCGCGCTGCGAAAGCCACAACAGGTGATCGACAAGAAGGGAATGACGGAATTGTTCAGGGATGGAGGAACACGATGTGGTGAGCCTCAAAAAGGCTTCAGAGACAGCGGAAAAAAGAAGGCAGGCGGCCCACACTTGTGAGAGAGTCTCCATTCTCAGGGATGGACGGCATCAAGGCAGACTTGGAGGCCCACACTTGTGAGGGAGTCTCCGTTCTCACAAGGATGGACGGCATCAAGGCAGACTTGGAGGCCCACACTTGTGAAGGAGTTGTGAGGGAGTCTCCGTTCTCACAAGGATGGACGGCATCAAGGCAGACTTGGAGGCCCACACTTGTGAAGGAGTTGTGAGGGAGTCTCCATTCTCACAAGGATGGACGGCATCAAGGCAGACTTGAAGAATAAAAAGGACCGAATATCTGGGTTTTCAGACAGACAAGCCAGTAAGGATAGGAGTTAGAGGACACGATGGAGTTAGGTTCGTCGCTGTATCCTCGCCACTCTGTTTACGTACTTTTCATTAAATTGACCAAAGCTGAACACAATGCTCGAGGTGTGTGGACGCACAGATGAACAGCCAAGAGCGAGGATCATTCACTGGACGTCACACATTCTAAAAGCCCCACCTACGAATTTTCTCCAAGACTCTCCTGTGTCGCCACTTGAACATCTGCTGATGTTTTCTTGGGTTTAAATCACCAGAGGTTGTTACCATACGTCTCAGCCTTCACCCCCAATCTAACTTTCGTGGCTCAACAGAAGTCATCATACTTGTACCTAGCCTTCTCGTTTCTACAACCGATATACGTGAGTGAGAGAGAGAGAGAGAGAGAGAGAGAGAGAGAGAGAGAGAGAGAGAGAGAGAGAGAGAGAGAGAGAGAGAGAGAGAACCTGTTCTACTGAGGGGTCTCCCGCTGCGCAATACTTGAAGCCTCTTAACTATATAGCCTGAGGCTTGATCACCCATCATCACTCACAACTCTTGTGTTCACAACCAGTTCAGACAATTTCCCTCAACTACAACATTAAAAAAGCACGTCGCATGATCACAAAGGTTCGGTTCCATCCGCTCCACAAAAAAAAAAGTGAAGGAATGGCTCAGTCTTCTCATCGAAGGGAGAAACATGGAGACATATCATCTCTTCTGACAGCTTGAAATAGTAGTAATAGGCAGTAGGTAGCAATAGTAATACTATTGCAAGTAGTAGCAGCAGCAGCAGCAGCAGCAGCAGTAGTAGTAGTAGTAGTAGTAGTAGTAGTAGTAGTAGCAATGGTAGTAGTAGCATCAGTAACAATACTACAGAATAGGAGAAGGAAGAATCATAACAAACCGAGCAGTTCCCTCTCCTTCTGGAGGAAACCATCACCTCCCCACTTCACACACACACGAACACGAACACACACGAACACGCACGCCTCCCCAGGAAACCCCACGACGAACCTGAACGAGGCGAGTCATTCATTGCACCACATGTGCTGAGCGCCCCCCTCTCTCTCTCTCTCTGTTCGGCGAAAAACGTTTCCACGAACGGCCCCTCTGACGGTCGGCGCGCGGCCTCCCTACTTTGCGATGGACGGACGGGGGAGCGCCTGACGTATATTCGCCCTGGCCAGAACTTTCCTAGTGTGTCACCAACACACACACACTGCACTGTATTGAGTTACACTGATGTATTTGGGTATGAGACAGATTACAGACCTGGGCTAAAGGACCCCACGTTCTCAGTATCCATAGATACAGTCGCGATACAGACCGGGTCTGTACTCTTATGTATGGACGAAATAGTGATGTATAAAGCAGGTTACAGCGGTGGCCTCCAGGCCACAATCTCATAAAGACATGCTCGATAAGGGTCGGTTTAGATTAGCCATATGGGGTTTATTACAGTTTTTGTGACGTGTACGATACAGCTGTATGACGTGATTGCTACAGTTGTATGCATGGATTGAAAGTTGTTGGTTGGAGAGAGAGAGAGAGAGAGAGAGAGAGAGAGAGAGAGAGAGAGAGAGAGAGAGAGAGAGAGAGAGGAGGGGGGTGGAAACCCAGTGGCGTCTCTTCCTCAGGTTGCAACACACACACACACACACACACACTCCCACTCTCTACTAATTGCACCACTGCTCTCCCATGTAAGGCCTCTCTCTCTCTCTCTCTCTCTCTCTCTCTCTCTCTCCCATCCCGTACAACGACCGTTTCCAGTAAACTTCCCATCTATTTCTTCCTTATACCTCCCATCACCCCTAGCCAGCCCAGCTGTATACCTCCTCTCCTACACTGTATACCTCCCTTCACCCTTCCTGTATACCCGCCCTGCTGTATACCTCTCCTCCTCTATGCCTCCCTTCTAGTATAACTCCCTCCTGTATACTCCCACTTCAGTATACACACCCACCCACCCACACACATCCCCACAGACACACACACACACACACACAGACACACACACACACAGAGGGTCATGACGTGATGGTGTGGCCCAGCGTGAGGAAGCTGGTATAATTCTAAGTATGGTGACCTGTACGTCGACATATCCGCTCGGGAAGGCCAAACACCACCAGCATACTCTCCTAGTATACTAGCATCTAACCTCTCCACCAGAATCATATATACACACGTGTATATATATACACAGACATACAACAATGCACAGCACTGCACCGAGGAACTGATGGTAATACTGCCAGCACATGCAAGCCTTACACACACCTGAAACCCCTGGCAGGGAAACACCTGACCTCTGTATGTATGTTAACCAAGTACAACATCTGCGTTTCCTGCTCCCGACACACACACACACACACACACACACACTTGTGCCGTGAGTACGCCGTCGTCTTCCTGTTACCCAGACGACTCACACAAGGGTTTCCGCACCGTACTGCAGGACAGAATGTATATACATGGCGATCCGTGTGCCACCACATCCACAAGTGTCGGCAGGACGTGAGACATGATCCCCCACCTCCCTCCCGGGCTTCCCTGCAGCCTCAATTAACACTAATATGATCCAGTGGGAGTGGTGTGGTGCAGCTCCCTCGTGGCGCACTGCATGCGCGACCACCGGGGACAAGTTGGTCCCGTAGCGCAACACCACCCCCATCATAGCCTCTGCCTTGATCCCTCTGTCCCTGTGGTGTAGTGAGCGTCGTCGCAGATAACAGCAACCCCTTCCTCCCCTCCTCCTCATCACCTGACCGTCCGCAAGCCAGTTGGCCACTGCCACCTCAAACCTCCACCTTGATCAATGCCAAGCGGGACGTGTTCGACTCTCACACTGCGGTCGGTGTGCGCGAGCCACGCTCTCTCTCTCTCTCTCTCTCTCTCTCTCTCTCTCTCTCTCTCTCTCTCTCTCTGGACGACCTATCGCACCTCAGCCCCTGCAACAAGGAAGCAGGACCATAAACAAAAGGCTTCCTGTACTTTCGTCCGGTGCGACGACTCCATCTGCCTAACGACCCATACACGGCAGGTAGACACCGCCCGTCGGTGTGCAACGACTCGATGTCCAACGACCCAAACACGACAGGTGCCAACAGAAACACCTGCCAACGCCGGACACCCTACACTCCCCCATCGGGCAAGGTACACCCACATAACACCCGAGGGTGTCATGTGGGAGGGGGGATACAGGGGTGTCAGTACTAGCCACATAGCTCATGACACACCATCACCATCGGTTCATAAGGGCAGGCCTTCCTCATGGTGCTCATGACACACGATCACCATCGGTTCATAAGGGCAGGCCTTCCTCATGGTGCTCATGACACACCATCACCATCGGTTCATATGGGCAGGCCTTCCTCATGGTGCTCATGACACACCATCACCATTGGTTCATAAGGGCAGGCCTTCCTCATGGTGCTCATGACACACCATCACCATCAGTTCGTTAGGGCAGGCCTTCCTCATGGTGTTTTCCACACTCCATCTACAAATCATTATAAAATCTTAATATATAAACAGATATACGTTTGTATATAACGTCCTCGTGTGTCCACGGATCCGTCTCCAGGCCTCTAAAGCCTTAGGACTTTTAAACCAACGCGTGTGTGGCCGATATGTGCCGAACCTGTGGTAGGCTGGGGGCGTGCGGACGTCAACAAATTGGCACGCCAACATTCTTGGCAGCCATGGCAGAGTCTTCGACCCTCTGGGAAGCTGCCGTGGGCCACTGTTATCTTTGGTTTACCTTTCATTCACTCCAACACCTCCCCCCTCTCCATCCCTCCCCTTTGCCCATTGCCTAATATCCTGCTCCCTTACTCCTTACCCTGTAGCCAATCCCCTCTCGCCCACGTCCGATGACTTCATCAACCCGTCCAGCCAATCCGGTGCACGATCCATGACATCATCGACACTTTTCAGCCTATCGTCAACGGTAATGGGGACACGGTGACGTATGGGGAGCGAATCAGGGACGAGAACGGACGTGACTTCATCACCTGACGTCATGGAACACACCGTGAGGTAGCGATGACCTCACACTCGTCCCCCTACCCCTACCCCCCCCGGACGGTGACAAGCCCAAGGCTTCCCACGTCATCAACCTCCTCCCCTGCCATGAGCCAATTGATCATGACACACGGATATGAGAGAGAGAGAGAGAGAGAGAGAGAGAGAGAGAGAGAGAGAGAGAGAGAGAGAGAGAGAGAGAGAGAGAGTCCTATTTTACACATGGCCTTGATCAAAATCGCCAGCCATGATCTCCTACAGCCAGCTGGAGTTTAGGTCACATTAAACATCCAATCAGAAAGTCTTAAAGTTTCGCTGTGTTCGCCCGTCATGTTCAACATTCTTGTTGTGCACGACCAATTCCACACGAGTCCTATAGCACGACGGGACGATCCGTGAGCCAAAAAAAAGAAATCGCACCTTTCCTCCACGCCACCGTCATCTCTTGTCGCCAGAGATCCCTCGTCCCCCGGGTTGCAGTTCGGCACCACAACCTCATCGAGCACATCCCAAATGACACAACCATTGTAAACACAGACTCCGTATTAATAAGACTGTCCGATCAGCAGTCAACCCTTCCTTCCGTTTCCTTGTGGTGTGTTGACAAGACCGACTGAAGTTTGTTCGGTGATGAATCATCATTATCATAAATAACTCGTATCATTATAACTATAATTAATATCATCTCAAGTAACGTCATCATTATTAATAATTATCATTATCATAAATAACTCGTATCATTATAACTATAATTAATATCATCTCAAGTAACGTCATCATTATTAATAATTATCATTATCATAAATAACTCGTATCATTATAACTATAATTAATATCATCTCAAGTAACGTCATCATTATTAATAATTATCATTATCATAAATAACTCGTATCATTATAACTATAATTAATATCATCTCAAGTAACGTCATCATTATTAATAATTATCATTATCATAAATAACTCGTATCATTATAACTATAATTAATATCATCACAAGTAACGTCATCATTATTGATAATTATCATTAATATAAACCATCATTATTAACATAATTAGTATCATCTTAATTAACAATAATTATTATCATTTATTAGTTATCATTATCATCTCGGATTCTTGTTAAACACCAGTAAGTTATATGCCTTGTGAATGCCACACATGCATAACATGTATCACAACCCCTCTCTCCCGGTCTTCATTCACAACCCATGTACCACAAGGCACTTGTACATTCTATTCACACTCGCTTGGCTGGCGTCTGCGGTGTTATGGCAAGGGGAAGGGGTTGGGAGGGGGTGGGAGGCAGAAAGGGGATACGGGGAAATTCGGCCACGAACATGACACCATTGAACGTCTACCAGGTTCTCGTCTGGACACAACAACTTCCAACAATCAAGTCAAGACTCGGTCGGGGGTTGTGCCTCTCAGTAAGGCCAGACGAATCCTGGTTACGTTCAATGCCTCCCACGACCCCCTGTGTCCGCCCACCTCACCATCGAAGATCCCTCACAACTTTGCTCACTCCTTCGCCGGTTCTGTAACTCCACTTCTTGACTAGGGTGAACATACTTGGCATTACTGTAACATCCACTCTATTGGGAACCTCACATTACGGAAATAGCCGAGTTCTGCCTGTAAGAAACTGGGAGTCCTGGTGAGGTGTCGAAATTTCATTTCTTCTGAATAGTTGCTTCGTTAATTCAAAGGATTGATTCGCCCTTGTATAAAGTAACTGCTCCCACGTCTGGGGTGGTTCTAGCTCTGCATCCTTACTTGAGAGAGGCGAGAGCGGCCCGACTTATAAACTGTCCCAGGCTAACTTTCAAAACTTGACCCCCCTTGCCCTACGCCGTTATGTTGGTTCCCTTTCCTTCTTCAACAGGTATTACTTTGCTTTTTGCTCCTGAGAGGTGGCTGCTTGTGTGCCCCCCACCATCACTACCTAGACCACACAATACTAGGCAAGCTGCTGCGTCACATGATTACTGTGTGGCCGTTGGCAACTCAAGGGTGGGCCGTTTTGATAACCATTTCTTTCCCTAAACGTCCAAGCTCTGGAACTCTCAACCATCTCATGTCTTTCGCAATAACTATGACCTGCCGCACATTTCAAAACACTGGTTTTTCACTTCCTCCAGAATTCGTCAAAGCTTTTCCCGTCCCATTCTTATTCCCTCTTATAATCCTCTCTCTATATCTTAATAAAGGCCTGGTTTTGATGTGGTCTTTCGTCCATGACTGGAGCCTCCAACGTGAAGAGAAAGGGAACAGTAATGGGCAAACGATGACTTCATGATTCAACGCACCATCTTCCTGGCCAACCACTCCATCTCGTCTCCATCTACAGAGATAACGAGATGTAGGATATCATCACTGTCCTCCAGCAGATAACCCCAAGTACCATCAGGTCCCCTGTAACCCGACCTTCCGACGTCCTCGCGTCTGTTGTTACAACAACAGCAGTCACAAGAAAATAATAACAATAATGGCTCCCACACGATGCCAAGCTTTCTATAACCACAGCACTCCATCCCGGACGCCGTACACACCAAACAACAGGGTATAACCACAGTGTGTGTGTGTGTGTGTGTGTGTGTGTGTGTGTGTGTGTGTGTGTGTGTGTGTGTGTGTGTGTGTGAGGCAAAACGGGAGGGTTGCCTCAGCGATGGGGCAACACCACGCGTAAGGTCATGACCCATGGACTGTGTCCACACCAGCCCGAGGAAGACCTTGTAAGCGGAGGGCCTTTGAGAAGGAAGTACTACTTGGAGGAAGACCTTGTAAGTGGAGGACCTTTGAGAGGGAAGTCCTACTTGGAGGAAGACCTTGTAAGCGGAGGACCTTTGAGAGGGAAGTTCTACTTGGAGGAAGACCTTGTAAGAGGAGGACCTTTGAGAAGGAAGTCCTACTTGGAGGAAGACCTTGTAAGCGGAGGACCTTTGAGAAGGAAGTCCTACTTGGAGGAAGACCTTGTAGGTGGAGGACCTTTGAGAGGGAAGTCCTACTTGGAGGAAGACCTTGTAAGCGGAGGACCTTTGAGAGGGAAGTCCTACTTGGAGGAAGACCTTGTAGGACAAGTGTAGGAGGTGCAGATGGGCTTCCTGGGCAAGACGACGCCCTTGGTATCTTCCCCCACGACCTCGATGACTTCACCAGTATATATACACACCTGTTGCCTCCCCCCCCCCCCCCACACACACACAAGCCTCATCACAAACTCTATACATCTTTTTAAAATCCACCGATTACCACATGCCACACCTGCTGGTCTTCTGCTACCACACACCACACCTGCTGGTCTTCTGCTACCATACGCCACACCTGCTGGTCATCTGCTACCACACGCCACACCTGCTGGTCTTCCGCTACCACACGCTCCTCTGCTGGTCTTCTGCTCCCACAAGCCACACCTGCTGGGGTGGGTCGCTGGTCCACCCAGCTGTTTGGGGCCAAGAACTGCACACAATTCACCACCAGCCTAGCTGGTCTGGTACACTTTAAAAATACTTTAATCACAAGTTATTAATCTAAAGTCAGCCACTTGTAGATGACCAGCGGCGCTCAGGGGCTGCCATAACACGACGCGTGGAATACTCCAGAAACCACACACACACACACACACACACACACAGTCTGGTCTGGGACAAAGGCAGTCTTTGGCTGCCGTTGATCGCACGAAACATCATATCATTATCACTATTATCAGTTATGTCAGATTTTTATCACTATGGTCAGTTTTGTCATTACTATTATCATCAGCGGTTATAATCTTTATCTTTGTTGTATTTATAGCATCATTATCATCATTCTCCTTATGATTGTAGTTATCTTCACTAACTGTTAGTAATCTATGATTATTACAATTACTGATAATTATCATTATCATCACTGTTATTAATATCATTAGCCGATGTAAGGCAGCTTATGAGTGGCTAAATTCTCTCATGCAGTTCCGACATCGACCAATGTGACAATTTCTCTGTTTACACACATGGTGCGCGTGTCTGTGTTTACTGCATGGCGTAATGACTATATATATATATATATATATATATATATATATATATATATATATATAGTCTCTATATATATATATATATATATATATATATATATATATATATATATATAGAGAGAGAGAGAGAGAGAGAGAGAGAGAGAGAGAGAGAGACGGGCACACTTTGACCTTTAAGCACCCAGAACAAGAAGTCTTCTTCCCTCAGCGTACGTGAACTACTCCCCCAAAAGTTATCAGCACAGAGGTGAGGGAAGGAGCAACCTTCCCCCCATAGTGCCACGAGGCACACTGGGGAGAGAGAGGAGAGGAGGAGAGATCTCCACTCTAGTGGCCTCGGGGTCCGGCCGCCCTCACCCAACCCTCCCATTACAGAAAACGGACAACTCACTCCCTCACCCCCCACACCCAAACCCACCCAGGGCCTGACCAATGAGAGAAAATGGGATTTCCATGGTAAACCCTCATAAACGAGCCGTAGTGAAGCGAAACCGTAATGAGGCATTAGTTTTGTATTAATGAATGACTTTAATTACAGCGAATGATAAAATAATAATAATAATAGACAATAATAATTAGATAATAATATAATAATAAATCAATAAAACACACAATAACAATAGTTTCAATGAACTGATATATCGTAGGGCTGAAATTATTGATTGAATTTCACACAAAAACCAAAATATTGTGCAAAGTCATATATAGAAAACGGCAATTTTCAAATAATTTTCTGCAAAGTCATATATAGAAAATGGCAATTTTCAAATAATTTTCTTTCAAACATTAAATCTTTTTATAAGTTATCATCATGACATTTTGTTGAGGCCCCATTAATTATGATTTCCGAGGAGTGTAATTAATTCCCAGGCACGAAAGACGACCCTAGTCGCTACCTTAAACCTATGCCACGTGAGGAGGCTGACGGAAGAAAACGGGGATGGGTTAGTGACGAGGGTGTACACAGAACCGCGTTGGGGGTCAAGGTGTAGTGGCGTAAGGTGTGTCTGTGTGTCTGATGGGGTGCGTTGTGGTGAATGACAGGTGTGTGTGTGTGTGTGTCACACAACAGCTGGTTCCGCAATCACCACAAACATCCCCTCAACCCTACAACCAACTCCCACCATAATAACTATAACAAAATAACAACAACAACAACAACAACAACAACAATAATAATAATAATAATAATAATAATAATAATAATAATAATACCTGATAATGAACACGGGAGCAGAACAGCGTCTACGGCTCGAGGACTTGCCAAAGACATAATAGGATACGTCTGGATTGCCACACTCCACAGCCACGTCTCCGAGACACCGCACGTTACAGTCTGCTTGATCAACTGGCCCACGGGGCCCCCTCACTTCGGGGTATGGGGGTGTGGGACGAAACATGGTACGTGGTCGGGTGACGGCACAGGATGGCCCGTATATGTCACCAGGCGAAAACATCAACACGATTGTAAGTCTGGACATTTCGTATATACACACATAGGGGGGCCGCATGAGTGTAGAGTAATGGGTAACTACACATTACCGATGGCTCAGTGTATTGTGAGGGAGGGGGGGGCCAACATGCGCCCCATTCCCCACGAGAGAGAGGGGGGGGGGGGGCTAAGGGTGGTGGGGAAGAAGAGCGTGTGTAAAGTATAAGTGTCGGTGGTAATCCGAGCTTGCTGTTTAGTAGTGTGGCGACAGGATCAATAACAGACAAGGGGGATGTCCCCCAACCACCCTTTGCCTGCACAGCTCTCCCAGACACCTGACTACACGCCACATGCACCCACCACCACCACACCACGATACACCCCCCTTCAACACCCTGCTTGTCCTCACGTCTATGCATCTTTAGACGAAGATTCTACACCTACACTAGACAATACCTTTGCCCCTTATCCTCACCATGTGGAAACCCTTCCAACACAGTACTTGCCCCGTCTATTCCTACACATCCAGACCAAAGTTATGACAACAGCAGCGGGCAATAACTTGCCCCCCCCAAACTCCAGACAATGACACTCTACCTGACCTAATGCCTCCAGTCACCACATTTCGTCAGGGACCTGATTGACGCCCCATTCTTTCCGCGGGGGTCTAACCCATACCACCTCTCCTGTGTTGTAAGCGAGGGGCAGAGATATGCCTCACGGCTCGCGGGCAACGGTGGCTTCTCCGAGGAAGATGACCCTGCGGCACAGAGGGTGACGCTCACAGTACACATCCTGACCGGGACGCACTCGCGAGCCAATAGGTTCGAGTCCTGGTTACGGCAGTCGGTCCACAGTCAATCCAGCTGTTCATCCACCCACACCCCTTAAGGGTTGGTCGATAATTGCCCCCCCCCCCTCTCCCCACCTCCATCAGCGTCGTGCCACTCACCTTGCCACTCCCACGTCTGCCTCCCTCATCACATGCACGTCGCACATGATGCCTCGACCCCCACCACACATTCTCCCAGCTTCCACATGCATGGGTCAGCAGCGTGAGACATTACCTATATCATCATATAATGTGTATAACTATATCACCAAATAACACCAGGGACCTTTTCTCTCTGATCCAGGGGCTCCCTTGCAGCTTCCGTGGCTGCGCTACACTGAGCAGCTGGGATAGGACGGACTCTTGTGAAGAGCGACCTTCTCTGACGGTGATGGTACAGCCGTGCCAAAGGGATGACTTCCTCACTCGCAGTGTGGCCTCGAAAAAGAGCCGGAGTCCGGTAACACCCCACCGTGAGGTTGCACATAATACGCCTTCGACACACACCCATGGCCTTATGACCTCATGACACACAGCCCGTGGCCTCATGACCTCATGACGCGCCCTCGACACACACACACACACCTCATGGCGCACACACACACAGTACACGGTAAGATAAATGACCATTATCTCGGAGGATAAATGAATACCTACACCTGCAACGTTTCTCGCCTGTGGTCATCAACAATGTACACATACGAACTCCCATGTGCCATGCCTGACCACACAGGACCATATACACAATGTATACTCACCGTGCACACGCATCTCGCCTCGTTAAAGAAATGAGAACCCCCCAACGTACCTGAAATATACGAAACAGCATCGTTAACAATGAGACTCACCGACCATCCCACATAACACCACCTCATAACTCATCATACACCCTCACTCACCCGAAGCACCAACCATACCTCATGGAATACAGAGATTCAAAGTAATTACCATTGTCCAAAATTACCCTACAGGTAGGTGACCTGTGGCACAGATGACAGTACAACCTCGACTCAGGTCAAAGGTCAGGTCATCTCCGCACCCACACGGGGTGTTCACCTCCTCAGCATTTCACACCCCATGACATTCAGGTCTTGCGCTGGCGTGACCCCGTGTATTGGGGGACCTTGACCCCCCCCCCCCCCCCCCCCCGTGCACTGAGTCGACCAGACCCTCCCCAGGTGTTGAAACCACTGCTCTCACCAGGTGCTGTGGTAGCCCCAGCCACCGCACCGCAGCGCCAGCATCCGTACCATCCCATCAAGTGGTACACCACGACCAGGTACAGCATGGGGAGCCTGGTGGGGTACCTGCACCAGTACAAGGCACCAGTACGTACTTCCCTAATACTGGGGACACACTCGTCCACAACCCAGTAGTACAAGCTTCAGGAACCATCCATAGCTCAACCAGGATGGTTCCCCGTCGCGCGCCTTTATTACCCAGGGGGTTAGAGAAGACCTTTGTGCCGCTCCCCTCCCCATACCGCGCCAGGTGAGCCACCACCTGCCGTGTGTCATGCATGAGTCCACGTTATGACACGACAAGGTCATGACGAGCACCGACACACACACACACACACACACACACTTACCCGGAAAATCGTAAACACACAAGCTGCTGGCACCGCTGTTTTACGACCGAATGTCGCCAGTTCTGACGCCAGCACGTCGGGCGCCGCCCCCAACCCCCTCTACCACCCCATGGCCACACGCTGACGTGCCTCATATCCATGGCAAAACGAGGCAATTGAGGCATAACCACTCAAACACTGAATACCTGTCTAATCATGCAGAGGCGAGGCATTTCAGTGCTGGTGTGGATGTGAGGACATAATGGCTGAGGGCATATAGACGAAACTATGTACTGAATGTACAAGGCGTTCAACGAACGCCCACAATTTATATATACACACTAGGCGTACACGCGCGCGCGCGCGTGTGTGTGTGTGTGTGTGTGTGTGTGTGTGTGTGTGTGTGTGTGTGTTCTTCACTTTTCGACGACCTGCTTATCAGTGTACACTCCTTGGGGATGAAGGTACGACTCATGGGTATACCAGCCTGACAGTCGTGTTCGAGGGTCGTACCGTCGTGTTCGAGGGTCGTACCGTCGTGTTCGAGGGTCGTACCGTCGTGTTCGAGGGTCGTATCGCCGTGCTCAAGGGTCGTACCGTCGTGTTCGAGGGTCGTATCGCCGTGCTCAAGGGTCGTACCGTCGTGCTCGAGGGTCGTAAAGCCGTGTTCAAGGGTCGTACCGCCGTGCTCAAGGGTCGTACCGTCGTGCTCGAGGGTCGTACCGCCGTGCTCGAGGGTCGTAACGTCGTGCTCGAGGGTCGTACCGCCGTGCTCGAGGGTCGTACCGCCGTGCTCGAGGGTCGTACCGTCGTGCTCACTGGCGCTAATGCCTGACACCTAAACATATATACTTATGACGTCAGGACCACGTGACGAATCCTAATGACGTCATTGTTGTGGACCATCTGGTCGGTCGAGCCGCATACTGTGGACCACCTTGTGGTCCACCCACACACCGAGAAGCATCGCCTGGTCCACCCACACAACGCCAACCATCCCCCCATGATCCACCCACACAACGCGAACCCCCCCTTCCCCCTGGTCCACCCACACAACGCCAACCATCCTCCCATGATCCACCCACACAACGCGAACCCCCCCCTCCCCCTGGTCCACCCACGCAACGCCAACCATCCCCCCATGATCCACCCACACAACGCGAACCCCCCCTTCCCCCTGGTCCACCCACACAACGCCAACCATCCTCCCATGATCCACCCACACAACGCGAACCCCCCCTCCCCTGGTCCACCCACACAACACCAACCATCCCCCCATGATCCACCCACACAACACCAACCATCCCCCCATGATCCACCCACACAACGTACCAGGAACACCATCAGGTCGCGAGTGACCTAACAGCCCCAGGCCAGCCAGCACAACAGCCATACAAGCCCACCCCAGTACACTGGGGCCGCTCTGGCCATGGCCGAGGTGTCAGGTTCTCCCCCAGCGCCAGGTGCACACACACACACACACACACACACACACACACACACACACACACACACACACTGTAGGGTTAAAAACAGACGTCAGGAAGTGGGTTTCCTTGCGTAAGAATGGTGCAGGAATAGGAGTACCCTGGCTGAAGACATGGTTGACGTAGACCGTGGAATGAAATCTAGGCTTAATCATGGTGGGGGTTCAAAATCCAGGGCCCCACGAGTGTGTAACTCACTCCCCACACACAGTACAACTGGATCATAACACACAGACACACACACACACATAATAACCTACCACCCTATAAAGATCTTCATTCTGGGAGGCAGAGAGGAACATATCAGAATGTTAGGGGGTGAATCAAAATATAAATGGATGGTGATAAAGATAATGGGTATATATATATATATATATATATATATATATATATATATATATATATATATATATATATATATATATATATATATGAGCGGGGGGCTGGAAATCCTCCCCTCCCTTTTTTTTTGATTTTCCAAAAGAAGGAACAGAGAAGGGGCCAGGTGAGGATGTTCCCTCAAAGGCCCAGTCCTCTGTTCTTAACGCTACCTCGCTATCGCGGGAAATGGCGAATAGTATGAAAAATATATATATATATATATATATATATATATATATATATATATATATATATATATATATATATATATATATATATATATATGACAAGCTGCGGTGGTGTTCAAGGGTGCCATGGTATAGTTGTGATGGCTGAAGACTCCTGGATGTAGGGGTGTTGTAGGGTGAGTGAGGGTTGTGGCCTGTGTGTGACCTGGTGTTCATGAGGTGATGAGGAAGGCCTGGCCACCACAACCCCCCACGGGCGGTGGTTATGAGGTAGTTCACGGCGGACGAGGCGGCGCTACCAGCACCACCTCCTGGGGTGTCCAGGTAGAGTTGTGAGGCTGCTGTGTGTGTGTTGTGTTGTGGGAATGGCTGGTCTGTGTTAGCTACGGTGGGGGGTTGAGGGTCGTGCCCTAACCAGTACATCCACCATCTCTCGTTCCCTCCTGGAGTAACTTCGGGGCGTCCCTGATATGTTCCTTTTACTGTGGCGTTCCCACGCTCGCTCGCTCTAGGCACACCAAGGAGACAGAGGAAAACTGGAAAAAAGAAAGAAAGAAAGCGGTTTCACGTCCACGTACAAACATCCTGTGAGTCAATAGGGCGCTATGAGTAATCCTGGGACTGGCCCGCCGGCCGGGGTGCTCCTCCTCCTCCTCCAAGACCACTCTCTGTCTGTCACCGTGGCTCAGCTTTCCACACACCACACACCTGCTCGCTGGGTCGACCGTTTCTCAGGGCCAAACAGGCAGTTCACGGGAAGTTCTGAGTAAGACGACGGACGGACATTCACACACACACACTGTTCGACGGTGTCACCACCAGCAGGAGGAGCTGCCACTCCATATGGAGGAAGAGAAAGAATTCCGATGAGATAATATGTCCGGCTGCTGGTAGAGATTGTAGAGCGTGAGAGCCGACCAGACCGACCCAGTCGACCAGCCTCGCCTGCCTGCATGCCCGCATACCACCCGCTCACCTTTAACTCTCTCATCACGCCGGCAGGCAGCTGCATGACCCCAGCTACATTACCGCTCATCGCTGTCCCTTGAACACTTTCCCCCAACGCGTGAACATGAGATATCTCAACCCCTTCCCAACGCCAGGGGACGACCCTGATATAAGATGGCCCGACCCTTTGGACCCGAATCGTGAGGGGTCAGGTCGACCGTCAGGCCAACATACCCAAGGGTCGTACCGTCGTGGTCAAGGGTCGTGCCGTCATGGTCAAGGGTCGTGCCGTCGTGGTCAAGGGTTTTATCGCACTAACAACCTCATCTCTGGTGGCACACAGACCCTGACAACCTCACCTCTGGTGGCACACAGACCCTGACGACCTCACCTCTGGTGGCACACAGACCCTGACAACCTCACCTCTGGTGGCACACAGACCCTGACAACCTCACCTCTGGTGTCAGCAACGGATCCTGACAACCTCCCTCACCCCTTGTGGGCACACGGACCCTGACAACCCTAAAATCACATAAAGCGCTCATCACAAATACGGTCAAAACATGACAGTCGTGTGTCACATGACAATGGCACACTGCTGAAGGGAAGGCATGACGCCCCCGCCCCGCCCCTCAACATGACAGGACCCAAAACAGTGGACAGCACTGGGGCTTTTCCCAGGGCGTGTGTGGGTGTGTGTGTGTGTGGTTCCCATCACAATGGTCACACATCCGCCTCGGCTGGACGAACGAAATTTACCATTAGCTATACCACTTGGTGGTGGGGGGGGGGATTAATAATGACTCCCCCCCCACCCACCACACGTCGGTCCTCGGGGCTATAAAAATGAGTCTTTACGAGAGAGAGAGAGAGAGAGAGAGAGAGAGAGAGAGAGAGAGAGAGAGAGAGAGAGAGAGAGAGAGAGATGCAACATTTTCTAATGCACGTCCACCGTGCATGACCCGGCTATACCAGGCCACACACACACACTCACACACACACACGCGCTACCACACTGTATTTAATCGTGAGGATATTCACATATGCAGACAGGTCTAAACCAGCGACAGCACGACCCTCTGTGCGACCCTTGAGCGCGACAGCACGACCCTTTGTGCGACCCTTGAGCGCGATAGCACGACCCTCTGTGCGACGCTTGAGCGCGACAGCACGACCCTCTGTGCGACCCTTGAGCACAACAGCACGGCTGTTGTCCAGCACGACGGTACGACCATTCGGCACGAACCTCGAGCATAATGGCCAGGTCATCAAGCCTACAGGTCTTACAGTCGTACTCCTGGGTCGTACCGTGGTGTCCACGGGAACAGCGAAGACCACAGTGACCCTGAGCACAGAAAGAGGTGGGAGCACCTGTGAGGGGTCATGGGAGTCGAATCCTGGTACCCACATAGGGTGGCCAACACCTCACCCCCCCCCACAGGTCCTCATGCAGCAACACCATCAACACAAAAACGTTGCCACCACACCTAACAAACGTTTAGCCGTGTCCACCCACCTACAGACGGGAGCGAAGGAGGGTTTAACAAAGACCTAGATGAGGCGAGCGTACTGAAAAGTGTCTACCGAATGGACATGGGGCACCCACCCCGCCCCTGTAACCTGCCTCAGATTCGGGTAAGACAGTTCATAGTCTGTCGTGAGCTTGTACTGTCTTCATAGTCTGTCGTGAGCTTGTAATGTCTTCATGAGCCACGGTAAATACGGTGATTCGACTTTGCTACACCAAAGCAAACCACAGCAACGAATACCTCCGAACAACTGCGCCTCGTTTGAAAGCCACACATATTTAAACACATCGTGACCAACTCCCGAAGATTCTCAGGTATTCGCTGACGTGCCAAGACGTCGCCCACCCCACCCCACCCTACAGTGACGTACATTGAGTGGGTGTGGGAGCCTCTGAGGGGAGGACCAGAGGGTGGGTGTCAACCCACCACCCACTGCAGAGGACCAGCCACCCTCGCCGTCAGCATCATGTGTCTCGTGTTTACAAACAGGCCTGTGATATGTGTGTGTGTGGACAGTTGAAGGATCGACCCACCCGGCTCGTAACCCGCTAAAGTAGGTCACCAATACATTACCGCGCACCCTGGGAGAGCCGGCTGCCTGGACGAAGCACCGTCTCGCCCCTCACCGCTCCACTGGGGTCTTCCCCGAACAACCGGCCTCCTCCGAAGCTCATGACCATGCTTCGGGCCACCTTTAAAAGCATCTGTCTGGCTCCCAGGCGTTTCTAACCATACAAGGCAAACCCCACCGCGCACTAACGCCCCGCAACACAAACAAGGCGGTAGAACACCACACACAAACCACAAACAATGATACGGTAACCCACGGCTCACACCAAATCCACACCCGGTGTCCTATATACTTCAGACCATTCACTAAATCTCACAAAACTGACGCGACCTTAGGAAAAAAAAACTGTGTTTTAGTATGTCTCCAGTCCTGTATGGTCCCACTCGGCTACTAAGAGATAACTAGCGACATAATGCTAGCCTACACTAGCCCCCTTAACTAGTCCCATGTCCACAGAGACTCTCCATCATAATCATCATCCAAGACAAGACAACCACGGGTCACGAATACACTCGTCCCCATGTAAACACTTCTGCTATGACGGTGTAGCGCTACACTTTTCCTACACTCCACCTACACCGGTCCACCCCACGCGGACCCCTCTTGCGCCTCCTCCCTCCCACAGAATGAACCCCTCTTGCGCCTTCTCCCTTCCACAGAATGAACCACATGCGAACCCCTCTTGCGCCTCCTCCCTCCCACAGAATGAACCACATTAGAGGCACAAGTGTACCCCAGGTGCCGCCAGACAGACAGACAGACAGAGAGAGACCCAGGTCACCGGCCGCGCTGGTGAGGCACTCCCAAGTCCGGAAACTCGACCCGGCGTCAATGTACCGCCAGGATTGGGAGGCGGCCCCACACACACACACCACGACGCGCACAGGGTTGCCCCTACCCTGACGCACGCCCAGGGGGAAAATCCTCACAAGGATCCCTTCTGAGGAGCCTCACCTCCAATCACCCAGCCAGCATCGTGTACATGATCCATGGGCAATCTCCTGTTAACAATGACTCGTTCTTCTTCAAGAATGAACGGGTTTCGAAGCATTAAAGATTCCCATCTTCCTAACCCGGGTTTCGAAGGAACTTTTCCATTCAAACGGGTCACATTTCCAGTCAAACCACAACGTCAATAGTGCCCTAACTAGTCTAGTAGTTACATCATCATGTAATCTGCTGATCTTATTACTTTCTCCGTGTACATGTTTTACTTTACACATTTCACAGTAATGGAAAATGTATCTCCTTACGCTTATCTGAACTCGTCTTCGCGCTTCTAAGAAGTCAATTGGTTCCTCTCTAATCACACTTTTGAGGCTTCTCATTGACCATCTGGTGTTGTTTTCAACATCACCTTTGTCATACTTAAGGAGGCCTATACGAGAGGGACTCCATAACAATTTGATTTGAATCCCTTAAGCAATAATGTCTGAGTATTTGTGTCTGGATTCAGAGACCAGCATGTTACATTGTGATCTCAGGGTGTTAAGGGCAAGCAGTGAAGATAAAGAGATAATTACACTGTCTGTGTCAGTGCTTTCTACCCGCTCAAGAGCGATGAGTGTGGCGAACCATTCAGTATGTACAGCAGATTCTAACACTTTTCTCTTAATCTATTACCACTGGGCTGGATCACATTGGCAAGACTGCCTGCCCTCCCAGTGGTGGCGGAGTCGCGAGACCCGTCTGTATAGATGCAGCGGGCTATGTTGAGGTCAATCGGGAATTTCTGCATATTATGTTGTTGAAGAGCACTGGTCTTCCCGTGTTCCTCCACCACCTGCTGGTGCGCATCAATCTTTTGCATCCAGCGACTCTGGGTCTTCCCGTGCTCCTCCATCACCTGCTGGTGCGAATCAGTCTTTTTCATGCAGCGACTCTGGACACATAACACATCATCGATAGGTTCATGCGTGCTCGCCCTCCCATCAGCATGCACAGCGGCTTCTACTGCTAGCTGGTGTGCATGACCCTCATCACTTTGGCACTTTCCCATGAAGTAATTGTACAGGATTGTGTCGAAAATTCCATAGCTTTCGATACATCTTCATTCCAACTTTTGGATTCCAACGATCGCTTCATCATTTTCTGGATCTCCTGTTGCCAGTCATCCTGGTAGGCACCACAGCCAATCCACTCAGCCAGGAAACCAGCCTCAGCAGAGACTGGGTTGGCTGTGAACGCCCACCAAGAAATCCCACACGCCCCGGGCGCCTTCTGCTATCTTCCTCCGATACGGCGGTGCTTCACGCCACACTGAGATGGTATCATGTGACCAAACGTCTCCAGTCCTCGCCTCTCTCTTCGTGCGGCATTGGTGCAGGGAAAACGTGCCACACACACACACACACACACTGACAAGGGGAAAAATTGAAAATGGGGAGACCCTTGTCTCCTACCTACACACTACAGGTCAGTCTCCTACCTACACCTTACAGTTAGTCTCCTACCAACACCTTACAGTTAGTCTCCTACCTACCCTACCTACACCTTACAGTTCGTCTCCTACCTACCCTACCCACACCTTACAGTCACTCCTACCTACACCTTACAATTAGTCTCCTACCTACACCTTACAGTTAGTCTCCTACCAACACTATTGGACTAACCTCCACCCTAGTGTGAGAGAGGAGAAGCCTACACCCTATATGCATGAGTGAGGAGGAAGAGGAGGAACAACCAGGTGTGATTTTACAAACATGCCCGAGTGACAATCCCCAACCAGGTGACTCAGGTCCTACATGAGGCAACACAGCCATGAACACGTGGGATGGCCGGATAACAGCTTATCTAACAGGTTATGACGAGGTTATCATCTGCCGCAGAACAGTTAAATATATATGTTTGCCAAATGGCGTCCCGGCTACGTCTCTCCGTTGTATATCAACGGACTGTTATATTTCTCTCTCGTGTCTCCCCTGATGATGTGATTATGACACGAAAGTGCACTTGGGAACTTATCGTGTTTCATATTCCCCGGGGACTCTTAAGAATATATATATATATATATATATATATATATATATATATATATATATATATATATATATATATATATATATATTCTTTTCTTTCTTTTAAACTATTCGCCATTTCCCGCGTTAGCGAGGTAGCGTTAAGAACAGAGGACTGGGCCTTTTTTGGAATATCCTCACCTGGCCCCCTCTATTCCTTCTTTTGGAAAATTAGAAAAAAAAAAGAGAGGGGAGGATTTCCAGCCCCCCGCTCCCTCCCCTTTTAGTCGCCTTCTACGACACGCAGGGAATACGTGGGAAGTATTCTTAATCCTCTATCCCCAAGGATATATATATATATATATATATATATATATATATATATATATATATATATATATATATATATATATATATATATCTTGCATCCTCGGCTGCAGACACGTGACGGTCAGACAAGAACAGGATACAGCACAAGCTGGCCTCAATTCCTGGCCATGCCCCTCGAGCGACGCCGTCCTTCAAACCGAGTAACGATGGAACACGATCCAGCTCCTCTGCCACATTAGGCCACCTCCAACAAACGACCCTCCGTCGGTAACTGTGCCACACTCCCGGCGTCGTGACTGCTGGTCGAGGCAACCGCTTCGACATTTCTTCAAACTACATTCATCTGGAGAGGGGGAGAGGGGAAAAAACGACGCGTGACCTGTTTTACGCTGAGGTTATTCGGTGGAGAGCGTTACGCGTGTTGGTGTGATCTGCGAGGTTCCTCGTTGATCGTGTATGACGAATCCGCTGATGTGTACGCGCGCCACGTACCCTGCTGGGTAAGGTGGCCTTCCTCCCCTCAAACACACACACACAAAAAAACCCCGCATATTTGACTATCAACACTGGAGGACATGCGCCTGCCAAACATGACTCAACTCTCCCCCTTCTTACTCCATACCTGACACCGTTTATTTATATCAACACCTGACGCATATATGGCACAGACCAAACCTCCAACAATCCTCTTCATACAGGAACACTATGTGTGGTGTATTACATACCCAGCGCACAACAACACAGAGGGGGAGGGGGCGGGCGGGGGCCCAGAGGAGTCATCCAACCCAGCTGCTTGCCAGATCTCGTCAATAATGAATCTCAGAAGGGCCAAAACAAACCCCCATCCCCTAACCCCCCACCCCTCTCTCCCCTAGCCCACCCCTGGCCTTGCCCCCATTATGACAACAACAGTGTCAGGTAAACGACATAACAACATAACTAGGTCAGGAAAGCAGTATAAAAAAAACGGGGGGGGGGGGGAAATGGGGTGTGGGGGGGACACTTCTCTGTTACAGGAAATTGCTAAGGCGCTCACAGCCTCTCCTCCTGACCCCAGCATCTTCTACACCTCTCCTCAAACACGCATCGTGTGTGTGTGTGTGTGTGTGTGTGTGTGTGTGTGTGTGCGCGCGAGCGCGACCCCTTGAGCACATAGATATGATCTGTTAGCACGAGGGCAGGTTGAGTGAGCACGGCGGTACGACCCTGGGCAGGATGGCACGACCCTTGACCACGATGGAACGACCCTTGAGCACTATACAGTACGACCCTTGGATACAATGGCCTGACCTCTGACCTGACCCGGTCATTCATCACACTCACTGTTCTACGAGTTCTGGATGAACATAACATCATCAACAATTACCCTTCACGAAGCATAGGAGACCTTGGGACAATATAGCCCTCTTTACAGTACGTCTGTGAGAGAACCCATGGGCTCACTCAGGGGGTTCGTCAAACTCCCTTAAATCCCTCCCTCCCATCCTAAATGGGGCGTAACCATGAGGAGCAACTCCCTTCCACCACAACAATAAAATATAAAGGCTGAAAATTTCGCTAACATTACTACTGCTACTGCTACTAACTCTACTGCTTCCTTCACTACTACTACTACTACGACTAACTCTACTGCTTCCTTCACTACTACACTACTACTATTACTACTACTATCTCTACTGCTTCCTTTACCACTACTACTACTACTACTACTACCACCACTACTACTACTAATTCCATCATTATTTCTCCTACTACTCCGCACCTACAACCAAAACAATCCCATGTCAGCTGATGTGATCGTATTCCACAATAATAACACACAAGGAACTCTGCTTACTGTGCCCCCAAGCACACAGAAGGCATTCCTGGTAAACCACCTACACCAAGAAGTGAACGTATACAAACACGGACCAATGCGCCCCCGCGCGCGCGGGAGGAGGAGGTGAGGGGTGTGGAAGAAAGAGCATTTCGCAAGGCAACAACACAGTTGGCTATGATCTAACACAGCCAGGCATGTGGAGTGCTTAGCAAAGGTTAAGGGAGCGGAGGTGAGGGAGCGAGGGCGCCGCACAGTGCCGCTACTACGGTGTGGGCGTACCTGGGTGTGGGGTCAGGATGACTTAGCGTTTTCGCTGTTCCTCCACCACACCACCACCACCTCCACCACACCATCCACGTATACGATCATACTGCAGTCTCCACTACCCGTCAGCAAGGGGTCTTATAGGCGTGCTGTCCGTGTGAGTGGTGGAGGGGAGAGGCAGGATGGTGGAGGGTGGAGTGTTGGGGACGGTGTTGGTGATGGTGGGGGAGGAGGGCAGTACGGTGGTGATGGCGATACAGGTAGCGTCGGTGGTGATGAGTGAGCTAACACAGGTGTGCCTCCCGCCCCCCTGTCATCAAGGCCCCCATAATTGCTGCCTTCCTTTCGTCATTGTCGCAAAACTGAAGCCTCCCTATCGCCCTAGTCCCATAATTGGTGCCTCCCTATCGCCCTAGTCCCATAATTGGTGCCTCCCTATCACCCTAGTCCCGTAAATGGTGCCTTCCTATCGCCCTAGTCCCATAACTGGTGCCTCCCTATCGTCAACGTCTCATAATTGGTGTCTCCCTACCGTCCTAGTTCCATAATTGGTGCCTCCCTATCGCCCTGGTCCCATAATTGGTACCTCCTTATCGCCTTAGTCCATAACTGGTGCCTCCCTATCGCCCTAGTCCCATAATTGGTGCCTCCCTATCGCCCTCGTCCCATAATTGGTGCCTCCCTATCGCCCTAGTCCCGTAAATGGTGCCACCCTATCGTCAGTCCCATAATTGGTGCCTCCCTATCGTCAACGTCTCATAATTAGTGTCTCCCTACCGTCCTAGTCCCATAATTGGTGTCTCCCTATCGTCAACGTCTCATAATTAGTGTCTCCCTACCGTCCTAGTCCCATAATTGGTGCCTCCCTATCGTCAACGTCTCATAATTAGTGTCTCCCTACCGTCCTAGTCCCATAATTGGTGTCTCCCTATCGTCAGTCCCATAATTGGTGCCTCCCTATCGCCCTAGTCCCATAACTGGTGCCTCCCTATCGTCACTGTCCCATAATTGGTGCCTCACGTCACACCTCCATCCATCCTACTGGCAGGGCTACCAGCCCTCTCGCGGGGTCGGACGGCTGGGAAGGAGTTACGAGGAAAGTCTCGACCAACACCTGGTGCCTGCCTGCCTCTCCCTTCCTCCCACACCTACACCCACTTCCTTCATTATGCAACCCGCCCCCCCACACACACATTCTAACACTTTCCTCGGCCACTCCTCCCCCCAAGCCAACACAGTATGGAGATCAACCAAAAGCCACCCCCCCCCAACTCTTCCAAGTCCACCACTCCCAATCGTACCTTCAGAACCCACTCAGTCAACCACACAACGTCTCTCATTACCACACTGCTCCATCTGAAGCCGAGCAGAACCCACTCAATCATCCACACAGCGTCTCTCACTACCACACTGCCCCACCTGAAGCAAGGTAGAACCCACTAAATCAACCACACAGCGTCTCTCGCTACCACACTGCTCCATCTGAAGCAAGGTAGAACCCACTAAATCAACCACACAGCGTCTCTCGCTACCACACTGCTCCATCTGAAGCAGAGCAGAACCCACTCAGTCAACCACACAACGTCTCTCTCTGCCACACTGCTCCACCACCTGAAGCAAGGTAGAATCCACTCAATCAACCACACAACGTCTCTCTCTGCCACACTGCTCCACCTGAAGCAAGGTAGAACCCACTTAATCAACTACACAACGTCTCTCACTACCACACTGCTCCACCACCTGAAGCAGAGCAGAACCCACTCAATCATCCACACAGCGTCTCTCACTACCACACTGCCCCATCTGAAGCAAGGTAGAACCCACTCAATTAACCACACAGCGTCTCTCACTACCACACTGCTCCACCTGAAGCAGAGTAGACTGGGTGGAATCCGTCAGCCACACCAGTCACCCTCCACCCATCATATCATGGTACCCTCTGTTCCTCCACACAAGCAACGTGAACTTCCCACACGATTCCACGACTCGACTCGTTCCGCCATGTGCGGTGTGCCACATATGTACATCACGACCCGTATATATCATTCCCTACGCTCTTTACATATCTCCAATGTCTTTCATTCTATAGAGTGATTACGTCATTCATTACACTGTGCAGGGTTGCTCCGTCACTGCACAGTGCTATCATATAGCGCATTTCTACAGCAGTGCGCAGGAGAGCTTAGTCACTGCCCAATGTACAGTGCCATTAAAGCCTTCCAATTGCACTGAGGGGGAGAGCTTCGTCACTGCTGGCAGAGTGAGAACCTTTCTACTGCACTGTGAGGAAGAGCTTAGTCACTGCACGACGTACAGTGCCATTAAAGCCTTCCGATTGCACTGCAAAGAACATTATTTTAAGCACGTCCAAATGACAAGTACCAGTCACTGCATTCAGCAAACACCTGTTACATACGCACTGTTCCAACCGATAGGGACACAGCACGTCGCCATTTCACAACCCAACCCCTTAACCCCAACACAACCCGACCCCCACGATCCCCCCAACACTGTCCACTGTGGATACGAAAAACACGCATAAAAACAAGAAGAAGTACACGTAAAAAAACCCACACACGACGTTATGGTGGTAATGCCAAGGACTAGGAGGCCACAAAGACATCACGAGACGCTGGGAATAATATCTTGGGCATCTCGCTCAGCGAGGTGGTACGTGGCCACAGGTCGCGGTAGCGCCACATCTCCCCACCTCTTCCCTGCCAAACTACCGCAGTCAACCACAGCGGGAACAGACGGCAACCAACCCACTACAGCAACGGTACTCCCTTATCGACACCCACTACAGCAACGGTACTCCCTTACGACACCCACTACAGCAACGGTACTCCCTTACGACAGCCACTACAGCAACGGTACTCCCTTACGACACCCACTACAGCAACGGTACTTTTACGACAGCCACTACAGCAATGGCACTTCTTGCGCCAGTCACTACAGCAGCAACAGCCCCATTGCACCACCCACTACAGGAAGGGTGTCTCCCCCCCTTCCCCAACCACTAGAGCGGGCTCTCCGTGGCAGCAGCGGCTGAAGGTGACCCCAGAAAGGCCCGTCACGACTCGGAACTCCCCCACTCCCACCCACACACAAGCCCCCATCGCCAGTCCTACCAGCTGCGACACACAAGGACAGCGTCGCCGAACGCACCATTCACGCCCGCGCGACGCAACCCTACCCCCCCATCTACCCCCTCCAAAAAAAAAAAGAAAAATCCACACCCCCCCCCCCACACACACACACAGGTGTGAGCCACTACGCCATTCAAGAGCCGCAGCGGCGAGAAACGTATCGTATTTCTTGGGAGGACACGCAGGATGCGGGGATCATGGCCACGAATTGCATGTGTGGATGGAGACGACGTCCGCCACACCCACTTGCTCTCCACCAACACCACCACCTGTGCATTGTGCTCGCCACAGTACCACTAGCTCAGCCGGGCCCGTCCCGCCAACGCGATGGCCATCACCACCACAGACACACAATGGCAATGTCAATACACGTCGCTCGCGTGACGCGGGCGGAACTGGAGGGATGGGGAGGGTGTCTCGCGACGGAAACAAAAGCGCCACAATCGGATGCTTCAGCTAACAACGTCAAAACATCATAAAAAAAAAAGAGAGACGCAGAACAACACTCAGAAAACAACGACTTCCTCGAGAGGAGTGGTTGGTAAGTCAGTCAGTCTGTCACTATTAATACCTGGGTAACACCAGGGTTCCTCCCAGCCCCTGTTACCAGGACGCACGTAACTCATGAATCCACAGGGCTGGACACTTGGGCAAGCAAGAGGAGGGGATCAAACAGGCGCAGGGTGCGCCAGCAAGCAAATCACACCAGGAGAGGAAGGGGCTGGAACTGACAAGAGCAAGCAAACAGAGCCGTGATACCCGATCCTGCCGCCTCCACCCCACCACCTTAAACTTACCCCATCCCGCCCTCTCCCCCCAACCGCACTCCACCACGGCCCGTGTCCCCTCCCTCACCTTGCTGACACTCCACCTCACACACACACACACACACAAACCACTGGTTCTCCTTCACAACCAAATTAACTTGACACAATCATGAACATGAAAATGAGTAAATTCTGGGGGGGTGAAATAGAATTGTCTTCCCTCGCGTCTGGAGAACCTGAGGCGGGCATCAGCAACCGTCGCTGGCCCGCTGTTCCGTGGATGAAGGAGCAAGCCGTGTTGGACTGGGGGGGAGAAATTTACGACACATTACAGCTGCGGGAGGATCGAGAGCAGCGTCGAATGGTTATCCACAGGATGGACACCTCCATGAAGAGGAGGAGGAGGAGGTGGTGGCCGAAGGGCTCCTGGTCTCCACCATCTGGGCCGCCGTAGCAACTTGACCAGCTGAGAGAACGTGGACTATCCATGCCCCGACCACCACCTCTGTCATCTGCCCGCGCCCAGTAACCCGTCTACCATCTCTTGTCATCTGCCCACGCCCAGTAACCAGTCCACCACCATTATCAGCCCACGCCCGGCAACCTGTCCACCACCGCCGTCACCCGCCCACGCCCAGCAACATGCAAGGCCTCAAACGTGTGGTTCTCCCGTAAAACCTCCTCCTCCTCCTCCTCCGTCAGGCAGGTCGTCGGCCTTGATAACTACGTCAGGGGAGAACCCAGATGACCCTCGCCGACACAGCAGAAGGTATGCTCCCATACCCCAGGCTACAGTTCACTTCCTGGTGTGTGTGTGTGTGTGTGTGTGTGTGTGGTAGGGGAGGCTACGTGGTCTCCGTCAACACTCCACACACCTTGAGTTCCACACCCCGGCCGTTTCTCAATATTGACTCTGTCCCTCCGGTGTTGACACAGCTGGTGGAGGTTTATTAATAGACCATCTTCCCTCACGTCTACTTAAAACCTCAGCTGATGATTATTGGGTAGAAGGAGCCACACACACACACACAGAGCAGAGAGGCCAGGTACAGAATCACAGAGGCACAAATGACCAACCGCAAGATGCATGTGTGTGTGTGTGTGCTGAGGAGGGACCAACACAGGTCCTGCAGGAGAGGTGAGGGCCGGCAGCAGCGGGCGGGAGGAGGTGTGCCACATGGCAACAGGCACACGAGTGCTGGCTATACCCCTCTACACCCCTCCCCACCGTGCAACCTTCTTGCTATAATACCTCCCTCCTCTCCCTCCCCCCATACAACCTCCCTCCCTTCCTCTCCGTACAACCAACCAGATATAATACCTCCCTCCTCTCCCCCTATACAACCTACCTGATATAATAACTCCCTCCCCTCCCCCTATACAACCTACCTGCTGCAATACCTAGCTTCCCCCTCCCCCAACATTCCCCCAGTACAAGCCACCTGCTATGATACCTGCCCATCTCCACACCCTACTCGCCTGCTGGTGGGAGAAACTGCTGTGGCACCGCTAAATACACGAGCTCACTCGGCTTTCACATTCACCGGCCCTCCCTTCCTCCCTCAACCACGACCGGTGCGTCTATCCCTGCACCTTACACGTACCTGGTGTGAACAATACCGTCCCCCCCCCCCCACCCCAGGATAACACTATCTTGACTGCACACCACGGGAGTTAACGCTCACGGGTATATATATATATATATACTGCTCCTCCTCGGGGCTGGTTTCTGCACCGCACCCACTTGACCAGACCGCCCCTACCTCACACCGCCTACGAGCACATGGAAGCCAAATGGAAGTACATGGTCAGTGGCGTGTCTCCCTCAGTTGGACGAAGACGAAGGACTGTCTCCCTCAGTGGGATGAAGACGAAGGATTGTCTCCCTCAGTGGAACGAAGACGAAGGACTGTCTCCCTCAGTGGGATGTAGACGAAGGATTTATATAAATACCAGAGCCGGTGGGTCGGCTAGGGAAAGTGTGGGCACGGCGGTGGGTGACCTAAGCTAGGGCGGGACGACCGCATGCCACCGCCGGGTGCTGGTTGATACCCGGCTCCTAGCAGTGCTCGGTGCCTAGCTGGTAAGGCCTAGGTGCTGGGTACCAGGCTGGTATTGCGAGGTGCTCGGTACCTGGCTGGTAGGTGCTGACTGTCTGGCTCGTAGAACTAGGTGCTCATCACATGGCTGGTAACTGGGTACCACGCTAGTAACACTAGGTGCTGGGTACCAGGCTAGTAACACTAGGTGCTGGGTACCAGGCTGGTAACACTAGGTGCTGGGTACCATGGCTAGTAACACTAGGTGCTGGGTACCAGGCTAGGTAACACTAGGTGCCCAGTACCTGGGAGCAAGGTAGAGGTGCAGGTGATGGCGTTACTGGCTGACCGGGGTGTGGTTGATGATGATGATGAACTGAGCTGGTGGTAGTAATACCATGTGGTGGCTGTACGCCTTGGAAACCTACCACCTACAACCCCCCCCCCCCTCTCCCCCCCGTTGGCTTCGACAGGTCAACGACCGGTAGAGCGACGACGCCTCCACCCTCACCCACACACTTGGGTGAGGCTCTCGTGTGTGTGTGTGTGTGTGTGTGTGTGTGTGTGTGTGTGTGTGTGTGTGTGTGTGTGTGTGTGTGTTTGAGAATACAGACACGGCACACACACACACACACACACACACACACACACACACACAAGTGCTGGGAGACACCCGGAGTGTTTAAACTCTATCCCTGACGCACACACACGTCGTACCGACACTCGGAAAGATCGCAGGAGGAGGAGGAGCCCCACGAGGGTAGAACACCCTCCCTCACCACCGTACACAGAGGTCGCTACACACACACACACACACACCTCCACCCAACATGGAGCACGAGAAAGGTGCACATCCCGTCATACTCTTTCCCTCTGTATCCCACTTATCATGAGGCACAGAACACAATGGTCCTCCCTCTTCATGACACACTCCCACAAGGCGTCTATCGCGCTTCTCTGCCCCTTAGTGGCCCGCCACCGTCAACTCTCCGGCCACCAGAGATCCCTCTTCCCCTAGATGCAGTTCGGCGTTACAGCCTCACCGGGCCCATCCCCAGCTATACCTGATCTTTGCCGCGATCGCCGGCGAGTTAATCGCCCCGGCCAATGTTTCGAACCCCCGTGAGCGTTGGCGCAAAAAAGGATTACACCCGTCACAAAGGCTCTTTGTCACGACCCAGTAAAGGGGGAGGGAAGGAAGGAGGGAGGGAAGGAGGGAAGGAAGGAGGGAGGGAGGGAAGGAGGGGAGGGAGGGGGGAGGCGTTGCAAATAATCATTACATAAAACTGTTACAAAGTTGGGTCATTACCCGGGCTAAAAGCCTTTCCGACACACAGAGCCCCATCCCAACAACAGTGAACACCATTTATAATAATCAGCACACACACACACACACACACACCCTCTCTCCCCCTTTATTGTCTTCACTGCGTCAGTGTCACACCGTCTGGCTATTATTAATCCAGTAAAGTGTTGATAACAATAAAGGCACATAAGCAATTGGGGGGGCAGGGCTGGCCAGTAGCTTTGAGTCTGAAAAAAAAAAAAAAACTTTATTCTCTGTATAGACAAAGCATTTTTGTGACAGCGTGGGTGATGGCACATAGCTAGTTAGGAGAGGAGGGGGTAAGTGGAGCCAGAGAGAGTACGGTGGGGTACAGCACGTCAATACAGGAGGGTTACATGTGGGCCGTAAGTGGAGCCAAGTACAGAGCTTACAGTGGGTACAGCACGTCAATACAGGAGGGTTACATGTGGGCCGTAAGTGGAGCCAAGTACAGAGCTTACAGTGGGTACAGCACGTCAATACAGGAGGGTTACATGTGGGCCCCTAAACTGGTACAGCAGAAGACCACGAACATCAGGGCTTGTCTCCCCCAACACGTCCTTGACTCACTTTCCTCCCCTGCCACGTGTCTTAGGCCTACACCCTACATCTCCCCACCCACCCCAACCCCTACACCAGCACCCCCACCCACTTGAATGCCCCCATCCCCCCCTCTCTCTCTCTCTCCCCTCCACCGCCCCATCAACACCCACGACAGGTGAAGGTGGAACGTTTCCCGCCGAACAGTTGATATACGATGGCGCGGGAGGTCATACGTCTGTACGACGGTGCGAGCCTTGTACGAGGTGTGACCAGTGAGTGGAGAGAGAGAGAGAGAGAGAGAGAGAGAGAGAGAGAGAGAGAGAGAGAGAGAGAGAGAGAGAGAGAGAGAGAGAGGATGGGGGGTCAAGCAGTGGGCTATTTACATTCCTGCGTAAGGAGTAAAAAAAAAAGTGGAGTGTGTGTGGGGGGAGAGAGAGGTGTGGGGGGTATGTGGGAAGAATGTGGGGGGGGGGTGTTCGGCTCAAGTTCAAGGTCACCAGGTCACCGTCCGTACGCCGCTGACTCTCTGGCCACGGCGGCTGGTGACCAACGCCGCCCCACCAACACGTGCCCAAGTTGTCCCTCACGTATCGCCACGTGGTACACTGCACGTGCCCTATACTGAACTCTGTGTCGCGCCCGCGCGCGCGCGCGTGCTGCTATACACTTTAAACTCCACCCGTCTACCTATCCCTCCCCTCAGTCCTCTATCCCCATCCCACTGGCTCATCCACCCGTCTACCTATCCCAATGAAACTCACACACACACACACACACACACACGAGGACAGCCCACGCCTCTGTATACCCTCTCAGTGGCTAAACTCAAGCGTCCTTGGCCACGTCCAACCTACCACAGTACAGCCCCGTCCTCCGCCACACCGACCACAGTACAGCCCCGTCCTCCGCCACACCTACCACAGTACAGCCCCGTCCTCCGCCACACCTACCACAGTACAGCCCCGTCCTCCGCCACACCTACCACAGTACAGCCCCATCCTCCGCCACACCTACCACAGTACAGCCCCGTCCTCCGCCACACCTACAACAGTACAGCCCCGTCCTCCACCACACCTACCACAGTACAGCCCCGTCCTCCACCACACTGAGGCATCAGGAACCCTGGCTTAACGAACACGACGGTACGGCTCCCAAGACGGCCTGACCTCTAACCCCAGTCCCTTACAGGGTCAGGTCAAAGGGCAGGGCATCATGCCTCCAAGGGTCATACCGTCTATCTCAAGGATCGCAGCGTCGTGCTCAAGGGTCGTACCGTCGTGCTCAAGGGTCGTACCGTCGTGTTCAAAGGTCGTACCGTCGTGCTCAAGGATCGTACCGTCGTGTTCAAGGATCGCACTGTCGTGCTAGAGGCTGCACGAACATAAACACACACACACACACACACGGTGTATATCGGGTCACAGGGTGCACGCCGCAGAACAGGGCAAGGGAAAAAGAAATATAGTTTGAGAAAATGCCCCCCTAAAAAAAGAGCAAAATGTTGCGTGGCGAGTGGGATTATACACCAGTGTTGTGTGTGTGTGTGTGTGTGTGTGTGTGTGTGTGAGAGAGAGAGAGAGAGAGAGAGGAGGGGGCGGAGGGGCTGTGCCAAGACCTGGGCCAAGCATTCCTCACCTGCTGACGCCGGGCGCTGCCAACCCCACTGACACAGGTAAGAATAACACCCCCTCCACACCCCACCAACACACACACACACACACACACATACACCAGGCTGGTTCAGACATCCCCTCCGGACGTGTCTTCTACCACACAGCGTGGATGGTAGACTGGTTGACGTGTGTGGCTTTACGACCCAACACAGGGTCGTACCGTCTTAAAATCACAAGTCGTACCCTCCTCCTCAAGGGTTATATCCTTATTGCTTGAGGGTCGTACCGTCACGCTCAAAACAGCACTTAAACCCCGCATGCCGTACGCAGGTTAAACCATAAATGCTACACATAACCATTAAACCATGTAGACTATACATACAATGACTGCTATACATAACCATTAAACCATGTAGACTATACATACAATGACTGCTATACATAACCATTAAACCATGTAGACTATACATACAATGACTGCTATACATAACCATTAAACCATGTAGACTATACATACAATGACTGCTGTAAATAACCATTAAAGCACGTATTTTATACATACAATGACTGCTACACAAACCATTAAGCCATGTATACTATACATACAATGACTGCTGTACATAACCATTAAACCATGTAGACTATACATACAATGACTGCTATACATAACCATTAAACCATGTAAACTATACATACAATGACTGCTGTACATAACCATTAAACCATGTATACTATACATACAATGACTGCTGTACATAACCATTAAACCATGTATATTATACATACAATGACTGCTACATATAACCATTAAACCACGTATATTATACATACAATGACTGTTGTACATAACCATTAAACCATGTATATTATACATACAATGACTGCTACATATAACCATTAAACCACGTATATTATACATACAATGACTGCTGTACATAACCATTAAACCATGTATATTATACATACAATGACTGCTACATATAACCATTAAACCATGTAGACTATATACAGATAAAGCCAGGAGGAGGGCTGAAGTACCCTGCAATGTGTATCTCCTCATCTGTGTGTGTTTAAAACTTCAGTTCGTCTCATTTTATAAACACACACACACACACACACACACACACATTTTTCCTGTCTTGGATCACCAGGAGAGAGAGAGAGAGAGAGAGAGAGAGAGAGAGAGAGAGAGAGAGAGAGAGAGAGAGAGAGAGAGAGAGAGAGAGAGAGAGAGAGTCTCTCTACGTACATCCTTGCGTTCATAACCATATTAGCTGGTGTGTGTGTGTGTGGTACTTGGTCGTCGTTACGGCAGCACAGAGCGGGCAGCTGTGGCGGAGTACGGCAGCACAGAGCGGGCAGCTGTGGCGGAGAGGAGGTAGGCATAGCCATGGGTACTTACGGTGCTGGGGGCTTAGCAGTGTGTGTGTGTGGTGGTAGAACCCGCCGCCATGCTCTTACCTGCAGAAGAGACAAGAATTGTGGTTAGATAACTTGCGTTACAGCCACGCTGGGTTAAATTCGCCACCTACCTACCCCCCGACACCCCTCCCGACACACACACACACACACACACACACACACACACACACACACACACTCAAGAGAGACGGGACAAGTGAGATAGTAATCACCCTCACACAATGCTCTTCATGACCACACCACATCATGCACGACTTGTGACACGGCCTGCATTCATACGTGAACATACTGACTGAAGATAAGGACTGAATCAACGTAACATTAATAAGAGAGCAGAGCACACTGCAGTGTTGCTCTGATACAAGGTCGATCATGGCCAACCCATTGGATCGAGCTTAGGATGGATGAACAGCTGGGCAGACTGTGGACCGACGGCCGCGGCCAAGATTCGAACCCATGCGCTCGACCCTGGGCAGCCCCGTCAAAGCGTCACGGTCTTCACCACCGTCTGATACATGTCCACTAGGAACAAGCCTCTCCAAGCCTTCAGAGATGGAGCAGTCAACAGACCATACCAAGATGTTACGAAACTCTTTGAGACGTGGTAGGTTAACAATCTTACACAGAGTGGCAGACGAAATGAATAGATAATCTTACACAGAGTGGCAGACGAAGAGAATAGATAATCTTACACAGAGTGGCAGACGAAGAGAATAGATAATCTTACATAGAGTGGCAGACGAAGAGAATAGATAATCTTACATAGAGTGGCAGACGAAGAGAATAAATAATCTTACACAGAGTGGCAGACGAACGGAATACACTGAGTGAAGAAAACTATGAAATGCAGACGTAGATGCTTTACAACAGGTTGTAGCAAATGCTACATCTATGAGGACGAAGTATAAAATGATGGGGTGTCCTTCCCTACACAATACACTCAGACAAGACGGGAGAGATAGAACAACACACATACACAAAGACTGAAGGTCATATGTAATGTATACAAAAAAAAAAAAAAAAAAAAAAAAACCTATTGTGACCCACAGAAACCATACAATGAGGCCAAGGGTAAGAGGATTACCTTTTTCTAGTGGTGTGGGACGTGTTAACAACACAGCCCATGTATTTCCGGACATTATTATACACTCGACACCTTGTGAGTGGAACGTGAGCAGCCAACAGAGGCCTTTTCTTCGTCCGCTCCTGGCGCTACCTCGCTAAAGCGGGAAATGGCAAACAGGTACGGATAGAAGAATGAAATTATATGCATATGTATTCTGGCCTGCGATAGGTATTCATTTAATCGACCTAACCCTAGGGGACGGACGAACAGTTGGGTTGACTGTGGACAAGACTGCCTCAACTAGGATTCGAACCCATACCCTGGACCAGCCCGTGAATGCGTCACGGCCAGGAAACACGCCTAACCTCTACACCATGGAGGGATCGTGGATAAATAAATGGATCTAAAACCTTCCATCGGCGGTTTAAAGTTCCTCTGAGCGACAGCCTTCCACAACCTGTCTGTCTGTCTGTCTCTCTCACATTACAACACATTTAACAAAATTGTCCTCACGCGACAGGAGTTGTCAACACGGATCCACTGGTTGTGTCGGCCGCGACACACGATACACTGAGACAACCACAGCTGGCCCTATGCCAGTTGCTGCTCCAGCTGGCGGTGGAACGGATGACGCCAGCCACCAACCACCTCCTGCGTCAGCGCCTACGGCAGGAGGAGGAGGAGGTGGCACTACTGGAAGGCCAGGGGACATGACCTTCAGTATGGCAGAGGGGGTTGTAAGTGTCAGACGTCAACATGTGAGGAATGGCTATTACGTAGCTATAGGGAAACGACTTCAGAACATCCGCAGCTACAGGGAAACGACTTCAGTACTACCGCAGCTACAGGGAAACGACTTCAGAACATCCGCAGCTACAGGGAAACGACTTCAGAACATCCGCAGCTACAGGGAAACGACTTCAGAACACCCGCAGCTACAGGGAAACGACTTCAGTACTACCGCAGCTACAGGGAAACGACTTCAGAACACCCGCAGCTACAGGGAAACGACTTCAGTACTACCGCAGCTACAGGGAAACGACTTCAGAACACCCGCAGCTACAGGGAAACGACTTCAGTACTACCGCAGCTACAGGGAAACGACTTCAGGACATCCCCCAACACGGGAAGCCCTTGGTCAAGGTGGCGGGATGTGGCACAGGAGCCATACATACGTTAACAGGCCGTTCAAGGCCACTCTTGACCCCACATAACACCCTGAGGGAGGTAGATATGGTGAAGACCTCCCCCACAACACATGACTAATGGTCTCCTACAGTGACATCCGCGGTTATAATACAGGAGGAGTGTGACGGCGTGAAGGTCAGAGCCCGCATGGAAGGGGTGGGGGAAGTGCGTTAAGGACCCTGCCCCACACAGGCCTCACATCTTGCGTAACCCCAGGAGGAGGAGGAGGAGGGGCGTGGACTGATATGTGGGCGTGGTAGAGGTCCTACAGCCGGGTGCTTGCCAACGGCTACGACCACACCCCAACCTACCCCAACGCTCAACACACCCCTTCCACTGGCTCCCTCCACCACACCACACCTCCTCACCACATACCATCTCTGGTATCAAAACTACAGCGGATTGTCATGTCCGACGACAGCTACGTGTAGTCAAATACCCACACGTCATGTCTTAAGTGGGTCTGTACGTCTAAATACGATACTGTATACACGTCTTATCAGTTAAGTTTGTGGATTTGATCCTCCTTCCTCCTTCAGGGCTTGGGAACCACCTCAAACCTTTGAAATGGGGGAAAAAATATAGCATATCAAATTATGGGTTCAGCCGTCGTGGAGGACTGAAGAAGAGACGGCTCCGCCACCTTGCGGGACGACACGTCGTTCGTGGGGAGATAACCAAGGTTTATGAAGCGGAGAGAGAGAGAGAGAGAGAGAGAGAGAGAGAGAGAGAGAGAGAGAGAGAGAGAGAGAGAGAGAGAGAGAGAGAGAGAGAGAGAGAGAGAGCAGCAGCAGCAGCAGCAGCAGCAGCAGCAGCGAGGCGCCTGGCTGCCCTCCACATCTTGTCCGTGACAGAGCCGATGAGTTATTATACGTGTTCTTGATGCTCACCCACGCCTCCTACCACACCACACCACACCACCTCACCGTAGCCGAAGCTGCGCCCCCAGACCATCGCCTCCTACCACACCACACCACCTCACCGTAGCCGAAGCTGCACCTCCCAGACCCACGCCTCCTACCACACTACACCACCTCACCGTAGCCGAAGCTGCACCCCCCCAGACCCACGCCTCCTACCACACTACACCACCTCACCGTAGCCGAAGCTGCACCCCCAGACCCTCACCTCCTACCACAACCCCACCTGACCACAACCACAACTGCCGCAGAACCACGCTTCCTACCACACCACCACTCCACACAAGCTTAGACACAGCATCATTCACATGGAACATTAAGCTCCCTGTGACCCACTCCAGCTGAAATGCCTTTCCGCCATCCAGGCACACGGAACACCTTCAGAAGAGTCCAATGGACTATTGACCAGAATATATACATGTCATCATATACATCTAATATAAACAAAACTGGTGTCCTCCAGTGCCGTGCCAGCCTGCTATACGGAACACCTTCAGTGTATATATATATATATATATATATATATATATATATATATATATATATATATATATATACATGTCATCATATACATCTAATATAAACAAAACTGGCGTCCTCCAGTGCCGTGCCATCTTACTATACGGAACACCTTCAGAAAGAGTCCAATACTGGAGTCTGAAGTCGTCCATTGCCTTACCATACGCGGCACATCAGCGCCCCGACGTCCACGCTCTCACTCCCGCTATGCACTTAATTAGCCGGAAACTCGTTTACCAAACAGGTGTCATTAACTGGCGGAGCGCACGACACAGAATAATGCCCGGGGTGTCATTATTAAAACGCGGTGATTAGGCCAGTATCAACCATGCGTCGCTACTCTTACTCCCCCCCCCACACCTCTACCCACCCACACACACACACACACGCATCCGAAGTCTTAAACTTCACAGCTCCAACTGTATTTCTCCCGACTTACATAAAGGACTTACATACAGCCGCCATGAGTAATACAACATATGACTTACACACGGGGGACATGTGTGACTATGTGTTGCTAAGTGGGGAACCAGTTTGTTCATAGGCGAGACCCCCGGGGGCTGCCGGTGCCAAGGAGAACTGTTAACAGTGCAGACAGGTCCGGTCTGTTAACAGTGCAGACAGGTCCAGTCTGTTAACAGTGCAGACAGGTCCTGTCTGTTAACAGTGCAAATAGGTCCGGTCTGTTAACAGTGCAGACAGGTCCAGTCTGTTAACAGTGCAAACAGGTCCAGTCTGTTGCCCAGGGGTATGTCATCAAGTCGCCCTTACTACTACTACTACTACAACTACTTCTACTACTATGTCTACGACTACTACTTCTATTATGGCACTTACACATACTTCAGAATAACACAGCCCTCATGATGTACGCCAACACACTCCTCCCTCCCCCTCACACAATCTGTCGACGCCAACACTACCCTCATATTCTCTCATTAGACACGCCAACACACTTCCCTCACACGATCTATTTACGCCAACACACTTCCCTCACAATCTCATTACTTCCCTCACACTCTCATTACCTACACCAACACACTTCCCTCACACTCTCATTACCTACACCAACACACTTCCCTCACACTCTCATTACCTACGCCAACACACTTCCCTCACACTCTCATTACCTACGCCAACACACTTCCCTCACACTCTCATTACCCACACCAACACACTTCCCTCACACTCTCATTACCTACACCAACACACTCCCCTCACACTCTCATTACCTGCACCAACACACTTCCCTCACACTCTCATTACCTACACCAACACACTTCCCTCACACTCTCATTACCCTACACCAACACACTTCCCTCACACTCTCATTACCTACACCAACACACTTCCCTCACACTCTCATTACCTACACCAACACACTTCCCTCACACTCTCATTACCTACACCAACACACTTCCCTCACACTCTCATTACCTACACCAACACACTTCCCTCACACTCTCATTACCTACACCAACACACTTCCCTCACACTCTCATTACCTACGCCAACACACTTCCCTCACACTCTCATTACCTACACCAACACACTTCCCTCACACTCTCATTACCTCCCTCACACTCTCATCACCTACGCCAACGTGGGTCGTACCTCGGCTGTGCTCAAAGGGGTCGCACTTCCCGTGGCCATGAAATTCGACTGTATGGCAGCAGAGCCACTGGAGGGGAAGGTGTGAGTACGGTGGAGACGCGATAAGGCAGGTGTGTGTGTGTGTGTGTGTGTGTGTGTGTGTGTGTGTGTGTAAAGGACGGTCGAAAACTGGATAGGGAGGACAGAGAGGAAAAGGGTAGGTGGGGGTGTGGACAGTACATCAGGAGGTGGATGGGTACACACGCTTCGGGTGTTGGGGGGCGGGGGGGGGGGAGGGTCTGGGGGGGGACTGTCGAGGAAGGCGTTGGGGGAGAGGAGGCAGAGTACGAACTCCAAGGTTGAGTCTGGCACCGTCTCTTGGTGTCTGGGACGCCCCTGAAGGCCGCATGAGACGCCTCAACATGGCCGGATACACACACACACACACACACATGACGACGGCAGTTAAGTAGAAGGGAGGGGGGGGGTGTCCGTTAAGTGCGAGGACACTTTACTGACCGAGGCACTTACCACCACACTTGAGGGTGAAGGCTGAGGCTCCACCAAGGTACACAGGGAGGAGATAATAAGGGAGAGAAAGACAGGGAGACTGAGCGAGTCCCCCCCTGCCTCTCCCGACGTGTACAATCTGCCACTGGGGGCTGTATCGGGTAGCCCGTAGCGCTCACTGTACAAATGAGGCAAGATGGACATGACGGTGGCTAGGGTCGGGACGATGTTCTGGACCGGCAGCGCACCACACCGCACCCGTTCGACACCCGTACTGTACCGCAGCACACACCCGTTCGACACCCGTACTGTACCGCAGCACATACCCGTTCGACACCCGTACTGTACCGCAGCACACACCCGTTCGACACCCGTACTGTACCGCAGCACACACCCGTTCGACACCCGTACTATACCGCAGCACACATCCGTTCGACACCCGTACTGTACCACAGCACACCAAACCCGTTCGACACCCGTACTGTACCGCAGCACATACCCGTTCGACACCCGTACTGTACCTCACCTGACACCGACAGTTCTGGGTCGGTATCGCCAGCGAGTTGACTCAGCACTCGCTGGCTTATCCACCCCCCTTGAACGGTACCGCAAATACGGGATGACAGGGGTCACACACACAAGAGGGTCTTCCCTACACACGCGGGGCCTCGATGAACCATCTGTGCGTCGCCCGACGAACCATCTGTGCGTCGCCAGTACCTCTCCCCCCGAGCCAACGGCTCCCCGTACCACAACCCACCACAGTCCCTGGCAAACCCTACCACATCCACAGATCACTCATCTCCAGTCTTTACAGCCAAGATTAATCTTTTGATCATCTGTTTAAGCGTCTAGTTCATTAATCTGCAGCTTTCTGATCCTCCCATGACCACTGAACTAACATCCTCGTCACGACCCAGCGAACTGCCGGGGTCTGGGTTCCTTTGTGTGACGCGAGGACAAGAAGTAGCGTCAACTGCGCCGTCGTGCTCGCGTCCCGTGCCTTCCACGGTGCCCTACACTTGCGACCGTACCATCCACGGTGTCCTACACTTGCGACCGTACCATCCACGGTGCCCTACACTTGCGTCCGTACCATCCACGGTGCCCTACACTTGCGACCGTACCATCCACGGTGTCCTACACTTGCGTCCGTACCATCCACGGTGTCCTACACTTGCGACCGTACCATCCACGGTGTCCTACACTTGCGTCCGTACCATCCACGGTGTCCTACACTTGCGACCGTACCATCCACGGTGTCCTACACTTGCGTCCGTACCATCCACGGTGTCCTACACTTGCGTCCGTACCATCCACGGTGTCCTACACTTGCGACCGTACCATCCACGGTGTCCTACACTTGCGACCGTACCATCACGGTGTCCTACACTTGCGTCCGTACCATCCACGGTGTCCTACACTTGCGACCGTACCATCCACGGTGTCCTACACTTGCGACCGTACCATCCACGGTGTCCTACACTTGCGACCGCACCATCCACGGTGTCCTACACTTGCGTCCGTACCATCCACGGTGTCCTACACTTGCGACCGCACCATCCACGGTGTCTACACTTGCGACCGCACCATCCACGGTGTCCTACACTTGCGACCGCACCATCCACGGTGTCTACACTTGCGACCGTACCATCCACGGTGTCCTACACTTACGACCGTACCATCCACGGTTGTCCTACACTTGCGACCGTTACCATCCACGGTGTCTACACTTGCGACCGCACCATCCACGGTGTCTACACTTGCGACCGCACCATCCACGGTGTCTACACTTGCGACCGCACCATCCACGGTGTCTACACTTGCGACCGCACCATCCACGGTGTCTACACTTGCGACCGTACCATCCACGGTGTCCTACACTTGCGTCCGTACCATCCACGGTGTCCTACACTTGCGTCCGTACCATCCACGGTGTCCTACACTTACGACCGTACCATCCACGTGTCCTACACTTGCGACCGCACCATCCACGGTGTCTACACTTGCGACCGCACCATCCACGGTGTCTACACTTGCGACCGTACCATCCACGGTGTCTACACTTGCGACCGTACCATCCACGTGTCCTACACTTGCGTCCGTACCATCCACGGTGTCCTACACTTGCGACCGCACCATCCACGGTGTCTACACTTGCGACCGCACCATCCACGGTGTCTACACTTGCGACCGTACCATCCACGGTGTCCTACACTTGCGTCCGTACCATCCACGGTGTCTACACTTGCGACCGCACCATCCACGGTGTCCTACACTTACGACCGTACCATCCACGTGTCCTACACTTGCGTCCGTACCATCCACGGTGTCCTACACTTGCGTCCGTACCATCCACGGTGTCCTACACTTGCGTCCGTACCATCCACGGTGTCTACACTTGCGACCGCACCATCCACGGTGTCCTACACTTGCGTCCGTACCATCCACGGTGTCCTACACTTGCGTCCGTACCATCCACGGTGTCTACACTTGCGACCGTTACCATCCACGGTGTCTACACTTGCGACCGCACCATCCACGGTGTCCTACACTTACGACCGTACCATCCACGGTGTCCTACACTTACGACCGTACCATCCACGGTGTCCTACACTTACGACCGTACCATCCACGGTGTCCTACACTTACGACCGTACCATCCACGGTGTCCTACACTTACGACCGTACCATCCACGGTGTCTACACTTGCGACCGTACCATCCACGGTGTCTACACTTGCGACCGTACCATCCACGGTGTCTACACTTGCGACCGCACCATCCACGGTGTCTACACTTGCGACCGCACCATCCACGGTGTCTACACTTGCGACCGTACCATCCACGTGTCCTACACTTGCGACCGCACCATCCACGGTGTCCTACACTTGCGTCCGTACCATCCACGGTGTCCTACACTTACGACCGTACCATCCACGGTGTCTACACTTGCGACCGTACCATCCACGGTGTCTACACTTGCGACCGTACCATCCACGTGTCCTACACTTGCGACCGTACCATCCACGGTGTCCTACACTTGCGTCCGTACCATCCACGGTGTCTACACTTGCGACCGTTACCATCCACGGTGTCTACACTTGCGACCGCACCATCCACGGTGTCCTACACTTACGACCGTACCATCCACGGTGTCCTACACTTACGACCGTACCATCCACGGTGTCCTACACTTACGACCGTACCATCCACGGTGTCCTACACTTACGACCGTACCATCCACGGTGTCTACACTTGCGACCGTACCATCCACGGTGTCCTACACTTGCGTCCGTACCATCCACGGTGTCCTACACTTACGACCGTACCATCCACGTGTCCTACACTTGCGACCGTTACCATCCACGGTGTCCTACACTTGCGACCGTACCATCCACGTGTCCTACACTTGCGTCCGTACCATCCACGGTTGTCCTACACTTGCGTCCGTACCATCCACGGTGTCCTACACTTGCGTCCGTACCATCCACGGTGTCCTACACTTACGACCGTACCATCCACGGTGTCTACACTTGCGACCGCACCATCCACGGTGTCTACACTTGCGACCGTACCATCCACGGTGTCCTACACTTACGACCGTACCATCCACGGTGTCTACACTTGCGACCGCACCATCCACGGTGTCCTACACTTACGACCGTACCATCCACGGTGTCCTACACTTGCGACCGTACCATCCACGTGTCCTACACTTGCGACCGCACCATCCACGGTGTCCTACACTTGCGACCGCACCATCCACGGTGTCCTACACTTACGACCGTACCATCCACGTGTCCTACACTTGCGACCGCACCATCCACGGTGTCCTACACTTACGACCGTACCATCCACGTGTCCTACACTTGCGTCCGTACCATCCACGGTGTCTACACTTGCGACCGTACCATCCACGTGTCCTACACTTGCGTCCGTACCATCCACGGTGTCCTACACTTACGACCGTACCATCCACGTGTCCTACACTTGCGACCGCACCATCCACGGTGTCCTACACTTGCGTCCGTACCATCCACGGTGTCCTACACTTGCGACCGTACCATCCACGGTGTCCTACACTTGCGTCCGTACCATCCACGGTTGTCCTACACTTGCGACCGCACCATCCACGGTGTCTACACTTGCGACCGCACCATCCACGGTGTCTACACTTGCGACCGTACCATCCACGGTGTCCTACACTTGCGTCCGTACCATCCACGTGTCCTACACTTGCGACCGCACCATCCACGGTGTCTACACTTGCGACCGTACCATCCACGGTGTCTACACTTGCGACCGTACCATCCACGGTGTCTACACTTGCGACCGTACCATCCACGTGTCCTACACTTGCGACCGTACCATCCACGGTGTCTACACTTGCGACCGTTACCATCCACGGTGTCTACACTTGCGACCGCACCATCCACGGTGTCCTACACTTGCGTCCGTACCATCCACGGTGTCTACACTTGCGACCGTTACCATCCACGGTGTCTACACTTGCGACCGCACCATCCACGGTGTCTACACTTGCGACCGTTACCATCCACGGTGTCCTACACTTACGACCGTACCATCCACGGTGTCTACACTTGCGACCGTACCATCCACGTGTCCTACACTTGCGTCCGTACCATCCACGTGACATGCTTCCTGAAGGCGTCAATGAGTGATGAGTGAGAGTGACATGTCTCCCTAGGCATAAATGAGTTACTGAGTGAGAGCGACATGTTTAACGAAGGCAAAAATGACTTACTGAGCGCGTGACATGTTTCCCGAAGGCATAAATGAGTTACTCAGTGAGAGTGACATGTTTAACGAAGGTACAAATGACTTACTGCGTGAGAGTGACATGTTTAACGAAGGCAAAAATGAGTTACTGAGTGAGAGTGACAAGTTTCCCAAAGAGATAAATGAGTTACTGAGTGAGAGTGACAAGTTCCTCGAAGAGATAGATGAGTTACTGAGTGAGTGACAAGTTTCCCGAAGAGATAAACGAGTTATGAGTGAGAGTGACAAGTTTCCCAAGGCATAAATGAGTTACTGAGTGAGAGTATCATGCCTCCTCAGGGGCCTAGGCCGTGTAACATGTTGACTGAGAACAGAATAACACGGTGCATGTGTTTGTGTTTGAGGGGGGAAGAGAAAGAAGGGGGCGGGTTGGTGTGTACTGGACCGGGGCGGCGGGTGTGGGGAGAGAGAGGAGTGGCATTACCTAACACCATATATTCTCCTCAAGCTGTGGTATACTAACTATCCCAGGAACATATACTCAAGTTCCAGTCATCCCGTGGGGAGCTGTGGCCGCATACTCGACTCCCAACCACCTCCACCTCTGTCATCCAAACCTGCGGCGAATGTCAACCACTGTAGTAAACCTTAAAAAAAAAATGACTAAACCATAGAAAAAAAAACAATAAAACGTCCTGGGCAAACCGGCAGCAGTTCCGCCGACAAGACCAGACCCTGTTGCCGTTTTCTAGCAGATAACAGAGAACGGATCTGTTATTTTCTGAACAGTAAACATCCATTAACGCGAGAGGATCCTTCACACAATTGATCATCGCGACTACTGGCGTTGGTGTCCTGTTCTTTTTTTTTTCATTGTTCAAGCAGGCACCCCAGACCTCCCGCCCGTTGCGTAACGCCGCCAAACCTCTTACGCAAGATCTTGCTCATTACCCGAGTGGAGAGGGGAGGAGGAGAGGAGGGCGGAGTGTCGAACCTGGTGCCCCTGGTTGTTGACGACGCCCCCTCGCCATCAATCACCACCAGTAGCGGCGACTACCACAGGTGCCAGGCGCCTCCTCCGAACACCTGCTGAGGCACGACGATCCAAAATTATTGAGGTGGACACGACGCGTACGAAAAATCTGAGGTGGAAAAAATGCTGGACTGAACCACTGCTGAACTACATACGTCAGGGGGAAATGATGATGGTTGTTGGGTATACCTGGGTTACACACCAGGCCAAGTTGTATACCGAGGACGGTTCTCGGGTATACCTGGGTTACACACCGGGCCAAGTTGTATACTGAGGAACCCGTCTAACAAAAGCCTTCCCTCCTGTAACATTAAGACAAGGTGGCGTACTTGTCTAACTGTATTTCAGCACAAAGTTCCCACAACTATGATGTCATTCACGAGGGAAAATGGTCCGCATGTGACCCCCCTACAATGAGGGAGGACTTGTATGTTTAGTGGCCAGTCCACAACACAAGCAGAGAGCAACACACGCACCTGGGCGAACACCACAGTGGTGGCCAGACAGCCCTACCCTCCCTCCGCTCCTGCCACACACACTCACTCACACACACACACACACACACACACACGCTGATCCTAGACGCGTCCTTCTCGTGCGACGCCTTCCACCCTCACCCTTCTGCAGGAAGGTATACCACACCCCTACCATCACCAGCAAGTCGCCCTGGTGCTCTAGCCTTACTCCAAGCCCTGGATCAAGCCGTGGCTGAAGCCCGTGTGAGAAAGGCGTGTTCATAAAGACACGGCCTTACGAGACGAATACAAGTCGTGGTCGAAAGGTGAGTCTGTTGACAGAAGCCTCTTTGATCAACTGGTATATAAGACATACCAACTATCCTTCATATACGCTGGCAATAGGAGACTTTAAATCCAACAAAACACAGTAAAACCCTTTCTAGGAGGTTTAACGGAAAAAAAAACCTTTTCTAAGAAGTTTAATCACAGTCAAATGTATTATTCGCTGCCTTCGCCAAAGCTCACATTCAAATATCACATGATCAATGAGGACTGGATCCCAAACCCTAACTCACACGACTGTCGCAAGGTTATAATATAACTCGTGGAGGCACAACCCGGGTTGTACGTCAGAGACTTGGTTATAAAGAAAATACAAAAAAAAAAAAATGGAACTCCTTTTATCTCGTGTTCCGCAGACTCAAGGTGGACCTCCCCCACTTCATCTACAGTGTTGCGGGGTCGTTGGGAAAGACAGTAGTTTGCGGGCGGAAGGTGTTGTGTGCTGCAGGACCACCAGATCTTGAGCGTCACAAAGCGTGTGTGGTTACTAAGGTGACGTCGGTGTGGTGTGATGTACTGTGACGCTCGGGGGGGGGGGGGGAAGGTGTGAGACAGAGGTGACGCTACATGTGTCATCTCTCACGCCACCACAACTCCAGACTCATCTCAATGATGTGTCCCAGTGACCAGAGCCTTGCCTCACAGACCCCAAGCGGTACACACCACAACACACTCTACACAGATACGCTCATCTCAACCAACAAGTTATTGGAGGTACGTAATACGTGGGGGGTATAACGTTGCCTATGTACGCAGGGAGTACAAAATTCCCTATATACATACGGGCTATAACGTTCCTTGTATACTCAACAATCAGCAAGGCAAAAGTTTCTCATAATATATTTTCTTATTGTAATTACGGAAGGTTTTCACTTCACAAGTCATCCAGCCAGCCAGGCCTTCCACATCTGTCGTGCACCACACTGGGAATCACTCCTGAGCAGAGATGAGAGGAACATCTCCACTGTGTGTGCATGTTGTGCAATCCGCATACGCACCCTCGACTGATTTTCAGTTGAAAGTCAAACGAACGGGTCGCTGGAGACAGAGAGAGAGAGAGAGAGAGAGAGAGAGAGAGAGAGAGAGAGAGAGAGAGAGAGAGAGAGAGTCACAAGGGGAGTGACTACCCCAGCAGCAGCAGCAGCTGGGTGAAGAGAAGTAAGGTATGAGAGGGAGGAGTGGACGGTTGCTGGAGCAGCAGGAGGAGGAGGAGGAGGCAGGCAGGCAGGCAGGCCCCGCATCCCCTCCTACCTCATCATCCCTCCCCCCACTCATCTGTGACCACTCCACCAGCGACTTCCTCCTCCTCCTCTCCCGTGCCCCCTCACTAGTGTAAGCAAACCCACACAACATCATGTACACGCCATCCATCCATACACTTGGACCTACATAACATCACGAATTACATATAAACATATATTTGTACATATACGTGAGTGCTGGCGTTCAGTGCAACCCACCTCGAAGCCGGCGCGCCCGCGCGAGAATGCACGAACGAACGAACGATGACTACACCCCCCCCAACACACACACCCCCAGCCATCATCATCTCCCTTCCACCCCCCCCCCCCCCCAATCCCCAAGCCTCTGGGAGGCAATGTACCCCTTCCACCAGAGCATTCTTCGGGTGTACCGTGGCGTACCAAGGTCCGGGAAGCGAGTACCGTGGTGTTTTTCCCCTCCCCACACACACACACACACACACGCACACGCACACTGGGAGCGCAGCACCCGTCCCACCAACACGTTAAATATTCCCCTTTACCCCCGTCCATTTCCACCCCCACTAGTGTGGGATTAGTTACTCCCTCCACGCCCTGCACCCACCCAACACACACACACACACACACACACACAAACCATTGCATGCACACGCCAACACACACGCACACACACATACCTACATAGCACACTAAGTGCAGATGCATGCACGTCTCTTGCCTGTGGCCCACAGTAAGGGGTAGAGGGGCAGATCGGAAAGACTTGGGGCGTTAGGGAGAGGAAGAGGAGGAGACAGCGCCCTTACGATAATGGTGGGAGCAAGTGGGTGGGGGGGAGACAGAAAGTGAATGCCAATACGAGCGAGAGACTAAGCGTCCGGGAGACACATTCGCTGCCGGAGTAAGAGCAGCGTGAAGAAAGACAAGGTCTATATTATCAATTACCTTTCTTGAGCGTCGGTGTGGGAGAGGTAGGAAGAGAGAGAGAGAGAGAGAGAGAGAGAGAGAGAGAGAGAGAGAGAGAGAGAGAGAGAGAGAGAGAGAGAGAGAGAGAGAGAGAGAGAGAGTCACGCAGGATGACTGGACAGCGGAGGTTCACTTCTTGGGCTGCAGTTGAATGAGGAAGAATGTGTGTTCGGGTGTGCTTAGCATGCAAGGGAGGCTCCTGCCTCGGTGGCTGGCCTGATCACTGATACGTGGAAGGTAAGAGCCGAGCAGCACATGTATGGGAGATGGTATAGCCATGTAAGACATATATAGAAGACGGTATAGCCAGGCAGGACATGCATATGGAAGATAGATAGTATAGCCAAGGAGGACATTAGGAAAATAGAAAGTTAGTTAGTCAACCACACACACTCACACACACATACACACACACACACACACACAGAGGTGAAGGTGGGTACATGGAGGAGAAGGCCAAGCACAAAATAGATCACACACGGCCCTGAGTGAGAGCTGGTTAAAGGCTAGAAATGAGACAACCACCAAACCAAAGATTTTGGTGGTGTCAATTTACGAGTGTCAGTGGTGGCACTGGCGTCACTGCACGACCCATCTTCGCACATATGAAACACACACACACACACACACACACACACACACACACGTAGGGCCATGATTCACGCATGGGGTCTGTCCGGGTTCGAACCCCTGGGCGTGGCGGACGTCAGCCCACAGCCAACCCCCAGGTGTTCATCCTTCCCTCCGCGGCCCGTCCATAAATGGGCACCTGGCTCAGGCAGGGTGTGTGTCTGTAACACTCACCTCCACGTCACACACAAATAGTAGCCACACACACACACACACACACACACACACACTCAACCTCTCTTATGATTCGTTAACTAGTTACTATCATGACTTCCTAGTACTGTAATATCTGTAATATTGAGCTGTATCTTCAGGCAAATGGCTGCCTAAATTCAGTAAACATTTCCTAATCTATTTACCTGTTTACACACAGTGTGGCGTGGAAGCATCAATTCTACATCCAATCGTGTTATATCATCCAGCATGTCTGTTCTGTACCAGGTACAACGCTGTACCCACACCCTGTACCTCGCCTTCCTCCTTATGGCGAGGCACTGACGCCAGACACCCCCTTACCAGGGCAATTATATAACACATCACGTGACGACAGGGAGGAGGACCTGCCACTCCCGTCTGTTACGGGAGCCTCCTCCTCACCCATGCATTATGTAACACCCCTGACATAGATGGACTGTACCCACCGCACGTTCTATACTTGCCTCTACCTAACCCCCGTAGATAAGCCTCCACCTAGATAAGTTCCCCCCTCCCTCCCCCCACCCACCCCACCTTTCACCCCCCAACTCTCACTGAGACGCTTCGTCTATTTAGACATCCAATATTCTTGGCTTGGTCCGGGAGGAACCCCAGATCCGCCTGTTACGAGGGACCTCACCCTAACTACGGGAGACATACGGTCCCCTGGCCGAGCTAACCTGAGCGCACACCTTACCGGCGAACACTCGTAATGACGTGCACGGTTCCAGCGACGCGGCAGACGCGGCATAACACGCCCGTAGATGACCAACAAAGGCGCTGGGGGGTGAGAGGGGTTGGCTTTGCATAACACGATATGGCACCAGTGATAAAGAGCTCCTGTAATCCCCGCTTATCTCTCGACACACACACACAACACACTGTGCTGTCCACCAGCACCACCGCCAGGCCACGGGGCAGAGGACCAACAATGCCACTCCCTTCGTCAGGCAGGGAGGTGGTGGGGGAGAAGATGAGAACAGAGGGGGCGGCAGGTGCTGCATCGACAGAGGCCGGGAGGAAGGAAGAGCTCAACCCAGCCGAAAGGCTCGGAACCTGCCACACACACACACACACACACCACGCCGGGCAACCTCGTTATATAACGCCGGAGGGTGAGGGTGAGGGAGGGAATGGTCGGGATGGGGTGAGGGGGTACTGTGTGACGGTTGCTACCCCTCCTCTCTCTCCCCCACACACACCTCTGGCACCCACTTCCCTAAAGTGGACCTGCATTACAAAGAGGCTAAACAAAACAACAACAAAATATTCTAAGACCATTTCATGATACCATTTGATGATAGAAATGGCCAATGTACACTGCTATGAGAGGGTCGCCATTGCTCCCATCTGTATCAGCTTAAACACGATCAAATCCCCCTTTACATGTCCTCATACAGTGCCCGTGCTGAACACATGCATCTACACTACTTCAATATATATTACATAACTGCTGTAACCCACTGTAGCTACTGCTGTCATAACTCTTCAATAATAACATGTGTTCAACACTGCTCCTCTACCACAAACAACACACTGCCACCCGCCAATTTGTAGAGTGTGGTACAAATTACCCTGTACTAAATACATCGGCCCCCATCAGCCCACTACTGTAACTTGCCTTATAATCACAGTTTTTTAAGCGCCTGTAATGCCATGCCCACACCAGAGCAACTGCCAAAGGTAATGACAACAACAAACTAACTACCAAATCACCAGGTATCTTTAACTAACTACCAAACTAGCTCGTAAACCTACTTAATACTGGAACACCAAGTGGTGTTCCGGCAACACACACACTGAGGCATCTCCGAGGCAATACAAATTTCGCTGCATCTCTTATAGTGAAAGAAAAAAATCTGATAGACCAGCCTGGGATATCCTTGAAGTAGAGGAGTACTTATACTTAACCACGCACGGACCGGAGGGCTGAACCATGAAGCAACATTACTAGCTTGCGACTGACATGAATCACCATAGGAATTAGAAGGGGTGTGGGAGCGGGAGGTGGGGTTGGGGGGTTCAAAACCAGGAGAGGAGAGCTTGGTGGGGGAAGCAACTGGGCGTCATATGAGAGAGAGAGAGAGAGAGAGAGAGAGAGAGAGAGAGAGAGAGAGAGAGAGAGAGAGAGAGAGAGAGAGAGAGAGAGGAAAGCGAGGCTGCTGGGTACACGGCGCGGGTACAAACTACAGAGCACCAAGGCCAACAAGCCACGCAGGACACAAGCAAACCCACAGAGCCTCTGAGCCTCGAGACATACCAACCGTCCAATTGGCTCCCCTTTACGTACATAATTATACGACACACACACACACACACACACAGACACACACACACACACACACACGGAGGGTCTCCCAGGCCGTCTCTACCCTCATCCGTGGAGGGTTCGAAACCCTCAGGTCGATGGTGCCCGGAGGCTGAGGCGTCCGGTACAAACCTTCAGAATTACAGTCGTATTGACACGCATATCCGACACACGTGGAGAGGCTTTACCACACGGGCGACGTTCCTCTTTCGAACACCAGGTTACACCTAGCGAGTCCCGTCTCACCGTCAAACCCACACTACCTCAACCCACCCGCCAACCAACCCCTACCTGCTAACTCCTGCCACGCCCGTGGCGCCAACCCCGACGTCTAAAGAGCAAACAAACCCCTACCACATTTTCCCCCTCCGCCCAGCCATCCGACGGCGGAAACGTTCGAGCGTCTGTGAAATACATCATACTGAAGAAAATTCCAAACAGCTTCAACGAGCGAATGTAAGGCGACAGCTTTATACCAAGTGGACCGACCGACCAGGACGTGCCTGCCCCTCTCACCACTCCCACAGTCACTCGTGGTCCGTCCGCGTACACTTAAGTGTGCCCAGCGTCAGCATGACACCCATCTAGGGGTAACGCGTCGCTGCTGACGAGAGATGGCGCGTCAGCGGGGGTTGGTGTGGCAGCCGTCGTGACGTGAGGCGAGGTATGAGTGTGGTGGTGTGGGTGTATAATTGCTAGCATACTCCGGCCCAGCCAGCCAGCCAACACCTGCCCACCAGCCTCACTCGAACACCACGACACGGTCTCGTCTTTACAAATGCCCTCCACGGCTCCCAAGCTGCCCTGTCCTTACTGATCATAACTGACCTTATTACACACACACACATTATCTTCGAATGCCTGTGGAGGGGGTCAACAGCCACGGAGACTCTGCATGACATATCCAGATCATGATACTCTTTGGATAGAGACTCAAGGAGCGCACCATCACCGCAACAACAGACCACAAACTTCAACTCGTATTACGTTCAGGAGTTCCCGTAGGGGCTGACGGAGGAATCACAGAGCCAGTATGTGTGTGTGTGTGTGATCTTAGCTACTATGGTTGACACAGGTAAGTGGATGACTACGTGCACAGACGATGGTAAGACAAGCGTGCTGGCTCCCGTATACGATAACTGGCCTCCCTCCTCCTCCTACTCCTCTGGCTGAAGACACCGTGACCCTGCATGGACCAGGCAACCGACCTACAATGAACCCGACCCTGGGGCAAGACAGGACACCACCATGTTCTTCAACATCCTCCCTCACAACCCCTCACTATCAACACACCTAACGCTATAGGATAGAGCTATACTATACCACGTCAGCAACCCTAATGACGTTTTCCTTACTGCGTCTAATAGTCATTTTCAACCTATGTTTATCATGTAAACATACCATCTCATCCCTCCCTTAACACAGGGTAGGAGTTCACAATGTTAAGAGCAGTGCGTGATGGAACCCTAGTCTCATCATCCCATGCGATAAATGGTTTACAAAACACATCAAAGATAAACTGTAATCACGAGTCTTAATCTTTATTAACTGGCTTCGACGACGTCTCCTGCAGGAGAGAAGAAGAGAGACTCTTGTCCGCACAAGTTGAGATGAATACATTCCAGATTAATTTTCGCTGCCACCTTTAACCCTCGTCTGGATTCGTGACGATAAGAGGGAAGTCTGTTTAATGTGGGGAGAGAGAGAGAGAGAGAGAGAGAGAGAGAGAGAGAGAGAGAGAGAGAGAGAGAGAGAGAGAGAGAGAGAGAGAGAGAGAGAGAGAAACGTCTGGATTCAACGGACTGCCCGAGACAGGAGGAGGAGGAGGAGGACGAGAAGGAACCTTGGCTACGAAGTGGTGCAGAACCCGAGGGGCGTCCCTGGCATACCAAGGGTACGCCTCCTCCCTCAGACACCCCCCCCCCCTACTGATCACTCAAACCTGCGGAGAAGACAGCCGACCGCCTCAGATCCCCTGGAGAAACCAGGCACAGACTTCAATAAATCCGGCTGAACACGACGGGAATATCTCTATAGACCCAATCGAGACTAATCCGGCCACATCCAAGGACACGATCTTGATTTATTCGCGTGTATGAAGGAGCGGGTGGCGGCCAGGCAGAGGCTGGATTATCCCAGTTGATGGCCATCAGACTCAATGGCTGAGGTTAACCAGCAGGCTCGACCATTACGGGGGATTGGGGGCCCACAAAGGCTGCGGAACACGTGATGGTGGTGGGGAGGGTTGGCTTGGTGTGGCACGACACGAGAGGCGGTCGTCCCCCTACCCACCAAAGGTCAACCTTGAATGCCAGATGATTACGACTCCCTGACCTCTCTCTCTCTCTCTCTCTCTCTCTCTCTCTCTCTCTCTCTCTCTCTCTCTCTCTCTCCATGCCTTGGAGGAAGGACCCGCCTGGTATGGGCCAAGCAGGCCTTCTGCCGAGTCCCGTAATCTTACGTTGAACGAGACGTTATCTTCGCCTACTACAACCAACCCCCCCTCCTCCGTCGGCGGACCTACAGTTACACCTCATTGCCATCTGCACCGTAGTTACTCCAAACCAGAGATCAGTGTGCACCCGTCTCCCATGGCTTGGCTTGTGGGGGTGGGTGACCTCGTGAGTAACGCTAAAGCATATCCAACACCCCTGCCTCCCCCCAACCTACCTCTGCCACTGCATGGCCACCTCACTATCAACTCCCACATCACAATACCCACGCGCTACCTCCTCCTCCTCCTCCTACTACTACGAGTGTTTCCATTCTACGAGTTCGATTTCACATGCAATCACACCTACAGCCTCTCTCTCTCTCTCTCTCTCTCTCTCTCTCTCTCTCTCTCTCTATCAGCTTTTTAACCTCTTTTTTTCCTCCCCATTTTCCACCTCTACTGACACCAGCAAATGGCCTATGTAGGATGGGTGTCAGTGACTACACTCTGCCACCCGGGCTGGGCTGCCACCACACCTGTACATTCACACCTGTAAAACACCTGTATACCAAACCCCCTACACCTGTACGACGCCTCTAAACCTGTTCAACACCTCCACAACCACACAAAAACTGCATGTTTCCATGTGTGTGTGTGTGTGTGTGTGTGTGTGTGTGTGTGTGTGTGTGTGTGTGTGTGTGGACATACTGACAACCGCATAAAGGGAACGGTGTGTGTATACTCGTGTTCTTAAAGGCAATGTAGTAATTCCTTACAGAGACACAATAAAGCAAGGAAAGATATACATAATTATCTTTAATGCCTCATCAGTATTTAGGCCAGACCACCTCGCACGGACCTTGGGGTCTGTGTGGTGTGTTTAGGCCAGACCACCTCGCACGGACCTTGGGGTCTGTGTGGTGTGTTTAGCTCTCCAACTCTCCTAAGCTACCTTACAATTGCACACTAACTCCTTATGCGAAAGGACAGACAGAGAAAAAATATATAGAAGATAATACTTCCCACGTATTCCCTGCGTGTCGTAGAAGGCGACTAAAAGGGAAGGGAGCGGGGGGCTGGAAATCCTCCCCTCTCGTTTTTTTTTTTTTCTTTTTTTTTTTGAACAGAGAAGGGGGCCAGGTGAGCATATTCCCTCAAAGGCCCAGTCCTCTGTTCTTAACGCTACCTCGCTATCGCGGGAAATGGCGAATAGTATGAAAGATATATATATATATATATATATATATATATATATATATATATATATATATATATATATATATATATATGGAAAGCCATATGGAAAACAGACAAGATCGTATATAAACAGCTTGCCTAATGACGTGTTTTGGGCCCCGACCCCTGAAGATCAAAGGTAATGCACTGTGTCGAGGATCAAGTGTTCCAGTATGCATGGAAGAATGGAAGGCTTCACAAATAGCTATACCTTAAAAAAAGAAATGACACGTTTTGGTTCTCCCATCGCGCATATATGTGGGCGGGTGTTACCCCCAACCCCTGGATGGAGGAAGGCGGGGGAATAATGAGGGAGTCATCATCTCCACGCGAACACACACACACACACACACACACACACACACTGCAGCCTCTCGTTAACACACACACACACGGGGGGGAAAATTTAATGAGAGTTTACGTTGGCTTGGTTATCCGGAAGATAACAATATTGAGATCCTGGGGGGAGGTTAGAAAGCCGTGGGGTAAGGGTAAACAACGTTGGCCAATGATGAGAGAGATCACAACACACACACACACACACACACACACACACACACACACACACACACACACTGAAGTATCTTGTATCGTCTTTAAACCCCGTTTAGGTACGCATGGGTCGTGCTCGAGGGATGAAAAGGAAACGGAAAGATGTCTGGGATCAAAGACCAGATGTTCTCAAGGATCAACTCAAGTCTCGCCCTCAAGGATTCCTGCTGGCCTTAAGCTACAGCGAGCATGGCGGCTGCTGGACAACGACGTACTGATGGGCCTTTGCTGCTGCTGTTGGCTGGCTGCAATGATCGTGATTCAGTGACATCGAGACGTGTAATCTGTGTGAGCGAGTCCACACGGGGGAACACACCCGCCCACCAAGACACCTTGTACCCGTGATGTATTTCTATTTCTGTAACGGATTACAATCGTTACTTCTAGTACAAAACTGTGATAAAAGAACTTATAAAATGACTTTTGTAGTGACTTCGACAGATCCGTCTCTTCCTCCGATGGGTGTGTGGACGCTACGGGCAACGAAAGTAAACAAAACAAAGTTGGTCCACAGACGCCAGATAGATTTGTGTGTGTGAATAACAGAAACGATTCACGACTCGTAGGTGAGAGGAGGCATGAGTCGGTAGTGTCTGAGGTATGAGGTATGAAAGAAGACAAATATGAAGGGTCAGAGATGAGCTTTGAAATATTTAAAGTGTGAGGTGGTGGTGAGGGAAGATGTGAGGTTTGGAGTACGGGAAAACGTAAGGTGCGAGGGGAAGTGTGAGGCCAGAATGAGGGATGATAGATTTGTGTGTGTGTGAATAACTGAAACGATTCACGACTCGTGGGTTGATGATACAAGTCCGTGAATCATATCCCACAATGAGACTACCGTGACAGTGCCTGGAATAACTACTAATTACCTCCTCTCATTACGCTGAATCTACCCAGACACCAGGGTCATTAACCCAACCTGAGTCTCCTGTAATAACAGTCTGCCATCTAAGTTGGGTTACTGACACGGGGAACTTAGTGGCTGACTGTAATCAGAGAAAAGGCTAAGTTGGGTTACTGACACAGGGGAACTTAGTGGCTGACTGTAATCAGAGGAGAGGCTAAGTTGGGTTACTGACACGGAGAACTTAGTGGCTGACTGTAATCAGAGGAGAAGCTAAGTTGGGTTACTGACACGGGGAACTTAGTGGCTGACTGTAATCAGAGAAAAGGCTAAGTTGGGTTACTGACACAGGGGAACTTTGTGGCTGACTGTAATCAGAGGAGAGGCTAAGTTGGGTTACTGACACGGAGAACTTAGTGGCTGACTGTAATCAGAGGAGAAGCTAAGTTGGGTTACTGACACAGGGGAACTTTGTGGCTGACTGTAATCAGAGGAGAGGCTAAGTTGGGTTACTGACACAGGGGAACTTAGTGGCTGACTGTAATCTCCGGCAAGCCAGATGTCTTTACGTGAACGTGAGCGACGGCGTCACACCCTGGGGTTCCACCACACATCCTAACTACAGCAACGGTAATGTGCCCATGATGACGATGATGATGATGATGATGATGATGATGATGATGATGATGACTCCCAAATCAATGGTTGATGACCCTCTTCGTCCTCAACACGTGCACAGGGGTGGAACGTGCCTCAACGCACGTGCTGACCTAACACCTACCCCCCTTCCATCCCCATCACGTGAAGCACTAGAGCCTCTATATCAAGTTCGGGGACAACAACAACAACAACAACAAACCCACCTCCTACCCCTCCCTCTCACGTGACTCCAAGGGCGTAACATGACCTTACCTTCGGCGTACACAATGGGGCGAGCCCTTTTGGCCTGAACACAAAAGATGGGAAGGGGTGAATCACGCGGCCTTCATGACGAGAGAGACGTAACCCGTCATGATGATGCTGTCCAACACACACACACACACACACACACACACACACACACACCAGGCTGGAGTGTGGCTCTGGGATAACATCAACCTTCAAGGTGTACAAAACTGCAGTCAGAAAACACGCAAAAGGCCATTTAGCATCCCGCACGTGCCGTCCCCATCACGTGCAAAGAGGGCCCAACAATATCACCTCCTCCCCCCCAATCACGTGCATGGGACTTGCCATACCCATCACGTGCAATGGGAATTGCCATACCACCACGTGCAAAAGACCTACCGCTCCCATCACGTGCAGGAGGTCATACCATTCCGATCACGTGCAGAGGACCCGACACCCCAAATCACGTGCACAAAGACCCGGGGAAGACTATGTCAACTAACTCAGCGAGCGCCAGAGGCCGTGTCCCATAGAACAAGCACACACGATGCGTCTCAAGTGTCGAAGCCACTACGAGTACACAGTGCGGCCTCCTGCTCCCCCCCCCCCCCGCTGTACCACACACGACCCACTCCGTGGCATAGTGTGTGGGGGAGGAGTGGGTTCCGACACAGGGTGGGTGTATCCAAGACGACCCCAGAGTCTGTCATCCCTGAGTGTTTAAATATTTCCCCTAGAGGTGGTGTATAGGACCCACCACCGCCATCTCCTGAAGGGGCACCACCCCATCTCTCTCTCTCATACATTGGGAGCATCGGCAACCCACCCCGGGCGGGTTTAACGCTACACGAGGTGTGTGTGTGTGTGTGTGTGTTCATACCTGCCTCAGCTTACAGGTTCTGGCGATACAGCGAGGGGATGACACGGCGCAATGGACAGATTCGATCACAAATGGGTGTATCGGGAACTCAAGATATGAGAGGTCCTCGAAGCGTAGGGCTTAACTACGATGAACACCTTCTGCAGGAGGGGTGATGGTGTATGCCTACTCGGGGGTGAGGACGTGGCCAAACTGGTACAGAGGGCGTAAGAGGAGAAACGGGTTGCGGGCACCTGCACTCGAGGAATCTCCCGTTACACGCTCCTGCCGCAGGAAAGGACCCCACCACACCTGTGGCTGAGCACTGTCCACAACGGCGGTATGTAAATGTCACACACATCACCCTACGCCCCAGTCTTGTACCATACCCAGGGGCTTCCCACCCTCTGCCAATCCCTGTGTCGTAGGACGTCATATGCAGCTGCGTATTATACGTCTAATATCATCCACTCAGGTCTGTCGAGCAAGCATGAAATGTCCTGGGCCACGCCACAGGCCGTGACAGTGATGAAACTAACTGTACAAGTCCTTGTGAGACGAACAGCACCAACTTCTACAAGGGCGCCTTCCTCGCCTGCAAGCCCTTATCCTGTACCTGTATTCATTCAGCAGCTTTCCATCATAGGCCACATCTGTACCACAGTGATTACAATACACTAAGAGTACAGCATGTACCACCAGGCCCCTGTATCTATATGAAAGGTCCAAGGGCATTATACACATACATACCACAACAGCTACCAAAGCGGCCTGCCAACACTCCATCCACGAGAAAGGTGGAGACAGAAAGAGAAACAATTTCTCTCGCACTGCACGACGCAGTCTACCGGTCGTGGAGCCAACAAGCACTTCTGATGGACAAGAACCCACAAAGATAAGGATGACTCTATTACGACCCATTATCATGTAGCGGTGATAACCTTGGCGTGGTGAAGGTGACAGGTGTGTTGTTGTTGTTGTGTGTTGTTCCGGTTCGTAAGTTAGTGGGCAGCTGCGTCGGAGCAACGCTGTCTGAATGTTAGTCCCACACACCATCCTGCTTGGCCTGTTGCAAAACTCACGCTCACGACAAGTGTAGTGGCATACTTACTGTTGCAGGCCAAGTGTGGCACACTTACTGTTGCAGGACAAGTGTAGTGGCACACTTACTGTTGCAGGCCAAGTGTAGTGGCACACTTACTGTTGCAGGACAAGTGTAGTGGCACACTTACTGTTGCAGGACAAGTGTAGTGGCACACTTACTGTTGCAGGCCAAGAGGGCAAGATTGGGGAAATTAATGTTGGAAGGCAGGTGGGAGAGTGTTAGAAAGAGGCACTTTGTTGGGGAAGGTGTGAATGACTTTGTTGGAGAGGGCAGAGTCTTTGTTGGGGAAGGCTGGTGTGACAAGAGTCTCTGTTGGTGAGAAACGTAAGAGTGTTAAAGGACAGGATTGGGAGACTTTCTGCTAGGGGGGAAAGGTGTAGGAGCATATGGTGAAGGGCAGGTGTGTGGGAGACAGTGTTGGAGGACAGGTGTATGATGGACAGTGTTGTAGGCAAGTAAATGGAAAGTTATACAAAGACTTGCTGATGGGGGACAACTGTAAGACTTGGTGTTGGAGGGCAGTGTGATATTGTTGGAGCAGGCGATGGAGAGTCAGTTTTGGGGTCAGGTGTGTAGGGGTTCAGTGTTGGGTCAGGAATGTGGGGGGAGGGGGGGGTCAGCGTTACGTCAGGTGTGATATAGTAAAATGTGGTATGTAGGGAGTGGGGCAGAACGTATCAGCGTTGGGTCAGGTGTGTGAGGGGATCCAGTGTTGGGTTCAGGTGTAGCGGAGACGGCAATAGGTGGCATATGGAGAGAGTGAGGCATGGGAGGTGATTCAGAAGTGGTGAGGCTCACAGGCCACAGGTTCCTCGATAAAGACCCACTTAAGCACACACACACACACACACACGTCTGCCCCATACACCATGCCAGGAAGATATGCAGCAGCCACTCGTCAAGGAGGTGTGAGTCAGTGGGAGGCACTTGTGGTGGTGGTGGTGTGTGGTGCAGCGAGGGCCTGCCGGCACTCAGTCTGCTCCAGTTTCCACCACGACCCGACACTTGGCTAACCACCCATTCAAGGGTGCATAGTTAGGTCGTTACCTGAGGAGGCTCTTGAAGAAGCAGTAGACGGAGTAGAGGGAGTTGTCATTGATGTCGATTTTGGCTTTGGGCGGCGTGCGTCGGCGCCTTCGCGGCCGCCCCTCGCCCGCCTCACCTACAACACTGTTGTTGTTGTTGTTGTTGTTATTGCTCCTCCTGTCGAAGTCCGGCGGCGGGGCGAAGTCCAGCGGAGGCTCGGGCTCCGGGGTGTAGGGATGGTGCGAGGAGGAGCTGGCCAGGGAGTCCACGTCGCTGCCATAGTCCAGGCCGTGGGCGAGTTCGTGGGCGGGTGGGTGGGGCAGGCCGCACCCACCCTCCTGGTACGACGGGAGGCCGCACCCGCCCTCCTGGCAGGGCGGGAGGCCGTAGCCGGAGTCTTTGTAGGGCGGGAGGCCGCAATCCGTCTCCTGGTACAAGATGTCTGCCTGGGGCGCCCCGCCACCTCCTCCTCCGCCGCCGCCTCCGCCACCGCCGCCCCCAGGGCCGCCGCCGTTGAACCCCATCATCACGGACATGACGACTGTAAACACGCTCGCGTATATCACTGACCACTGGCACTGTTCTCACTGGCGTAGGCGAGAGGCTGCGTAACCCGTATAGCTATACGGTGGCCTCGGGGTGTTGCTGTTGTGTGTATATTATATATATATGCGTCACTTGGTATAGGAAGGGGAGATATGCGGTACACTGTTGGCGTTAAGAGCTTTCGGGGAGGCAAAGTAATGCGGAGCTTAATATTTTTTTTTTGTTTTCTATGGGGTGGTAGCAATAAAGGAGGAGAGGCACTAGGCTGGTGCCCAGGTCATGGTGGTGAGTATAAACAGCGCCGCGGCCCACCGGTGTGGGGCCGCGTCTTCCTCCTGCCAGACACTAGCTAGTGGCAGGCAGCAGAGGCCCCACGACGATGGCGGCTCGACACACGTAGGATCGATACGCAGCCTCACTCGGCACCCGCGCCCCGGCACTTGGGCGCCCCGCCCCCACCTCACACTTGACGAGGGGGGTGGTGCAGCAGCAGCAGCACCAACTCCTGGATCCGCTGGGCTGTGCCAACACGCGCACGGCCGAGGGAGACAAGCGACACCACCACGCGACCGTCTCTTCAAGCTCGGAGGCGACGCGGCAGGAGCGGGCCCTTCAGACGTCGAGGAGCACGAAGCACAGGTACAGCAGGAGGACGACCCACGGTGCAAGGATGTAGACGTACACGGGCATGGGACCGCCTGGGTATTACAACACCATGACACTCGCAACTCCAGGCTGTCGCTGGCACAAACTATTACTGAATGTCACAGTGTGCGTGTGTGCGCGCTGGACCGCCACTCATTCACGTGGGACGAGTAACCTGGACGACTGTGGAGAAAACCTGTTACCTCCAACGTGCTGTGTACACACACTAATACAGCCAACGCCGCTACTCGCTCACACTTCTCCAACATCAGCTGGCTAAGGGGGGAGGCGGGGCCTGGTGTGTCGTCACCGCGCCTTCCGCCAATGGCCGGGCCCCAACCTACGACGTCACCGTGCCAACCCATCCAATCACGGGGTAGAAAAATCAGCTGAGCGGGGTCTTTGTTTATAAACAGATGCAGGTGGACCGTGTGTTCGGGCGGGAAGTCGGTTGTGGGGGAGAGGGGCTAACACTACCACCATACACGTACCAGACGCACGCATGCACAAACTCAGTCCCTGTGGGCAGGAGTGGGTAGGGTGGGGTGGGGGGGGGGAGAAGGGGGGAGGTGAGACACTGGGGGAGGGAAGGAGGGAGGTAGGAAAGCAGTGTGTCAGCAACACTGGACGCAGATTACTGCTCGTCAACCCAGCCCCAAAAATAGCTCTTACCAGCTCGCGTTACCACCATTCACTAACGCTCTCCCCACCAACCACACACACACACACACACACACACACACACACACACGCCCGCCGCCTGTCAACCACAGATGTCACCACATGACTCCTCCAGCCACCGAGCACAACACCACAAACATCAGGGTAAGAGCGATGCACCAGAGAACCATCAACTCCGTATCCAAATAGACACAAGGACTCTAAAGATGCAATCATATGTATCCCGGTAGTTACTCAGAAATAAGAGGGTCCAGTGCATGTGCACGAAGGGGGAACTTATGCATACACACGAGCAGGCACACACACACACACACACATACAGAAAGGGTGCTCACGTCATCTACCCCTCCTAGAGAAGGTGCAATGACTGGGGCCTGATCAACACCCCAAAAAGGGAACAAAATGGACGTCACTCTTAAAATCACCACAGAGAAAAGGAACTACAGACGTCATGCAATGAGCAACAGTGACACTGTCATGAGAAATACCAGTGTTGATCCTCTCACACACACACACACACACTGTGGAAGGTACTGAATGCCCCTCATAATCCTCTACTTGTTGGACTTTGTTGTCCACTCCTCATTAATGAGATCCCACACAGACACACCACCACTCATCACACGAGGTCAAACGTCCCTTCCACCACCAATCATTACATGAGATGCAACACCTCTTCAAGAGTAGCCCTCATGTCGAGAAGAGCGTAAGTGTGAAGAGGGGGAGGGTGGTAGTGTGAGTAGGTGTGAGGAGAAAGGGTGTCAGTGTACGTGTCGGTGTGAGGAGGGAGGGTGTTACAGTACGTGTCGGTGTGAGAAGGGAGGGTGGTAGCGTGAGTGTAGGTGTGAGGAGGGAGGGTGGTAGTGTGAGTGTAGGTGTGAGGAGGGAGGGTGGTAGTGTGAGTGTAGGTGTGAGGAGGGAGGGTGGTAGTGTGAGTGTAGGTGTGAGAAGAGAGGGTGGTAGTGTGAGTGTAGGTGTGAGGAGGGAGGGTGGTAGTGTGAGTGTAGGTGTGAGGAGGGAGGGTGGTAGTGTGAGTGTAGGTGTGAGGAGGGAGGGTGGTAGTGTGAGTGTAGGTGTGAGGAGGGAGGGTGGTAGTGTGAGTGTGAGGTTGGTGTCCTCACTCATACCAATCTCTTGACATCATCCTGGACGCCATATACATACTCCCCTCACACGGCACCCCCAGCAACCCCATCTACTCCAAGGCTCACGCGCCCTGATCTCCCTCCCTCTCCTATCGCAGATCTCGAGGAGGACCCAGTGGTCTGTTAGTATCCGCATTCCCCTGCGTAACCTCCACACTCCTCCCGAGAACCCCCCCGCGCCTCTCAGTCACGCGATGAACAGAGGAGAGGCTATGGAATGAGGGCGAGCAAAGACGAGCACTTGACTAAGAGGGAGGTAAATTGGCTGAGATGGAGCAGCTCCTGGCAGAGGGAGAGGCGAGAGGGCCAGGTAGTGTGCGAGCTGTAGCTGCAGCCAGTGACGAGAGACACAGTGGGCGGCTAATTCACGTGCGACTGGCCCAGCAACAGGCCGGGGCCGGGGGAGGGAAGACTTGGCCAGGGATGTGGAGGGAGGCGGTGGACGCTGCACCTCCTCTTGATCACTCCAACACCTGCACCTCTGGGTACACACACACAGGGGCGCCAACAACAATAAAATACCATCAAAACTCCTCATCCACCTTTATATATAATATATATATATATATATATATATATATATATATATATATATATATATATATACACACACACGAATATAGTGCATGTGAACGTGCACTTCATAAAACGCATAATATCCTTAACAGTCAAGATTAGAACCCAGGACCCGACTGCCACGCAAAAGGTCCTGGGTTCGAATCCTGGCTGTTGCGGGGTATTGTGATATATATATATATATATATATATATATATATATATATATATATATATATATATATATATATATATATATGTGTGTGTGTGTGTGTGTGTGTGTGCGTGTGTGTGTGTGTGTCACTCGGGTTCTAAACATACAGGAAGGTGAGTAGCGCCGTGCATGGAATAAAGTGAACTGGAACGATGTGTTATACAGGGGATGACGTGCTGTCACTGGACTGAACCTGGCCATGTGAAGCAGCCGGGTGAAACTTGGAAAGGTCTGCGGGGCCTGGATGTGGACAGGGAGCTGTGGTTCCGCTGCACTGCACATACCAGCTGGAGAATGTATGTGAGGGAATGCCGTCCTCCTTCGTCCGCTCCTGGCGCTTCCTCGTTAATCTGGGAAACGGCGAACAAATATGGAAAACAAAATACGTCTGCCTTCCGCCGCCACCGTTGTCTTATGTGTGTGTGTGTGTGTGTGTGTGTGTGTGTGTGTGTGTGTGTGTGTGTGTGACATTAATGTGGTGTGGGGCGACACGACTTGTCACACTCTATCTTCACAACACATCCAACTACCCTGAGGGAAATGCCTGTGCTGGGAACCAACCCATGTCCCGGCAGTTTACCAGAATCACCTCATTCGTCAAGCTGCCCATCCACACGACTCTAATTCTTGTCTCTAGGGTCGTTACCCCCCATTCTCTTACCTTAACCCCCAACCCACAAAGGCAACCCACCAAGCAAGAAGGTCCTCTTAGCGAGGGCCTGTTCCACCAGGCCGTTTCCTTGTCGTCATCCGCATTCGACGTGAGGCCTCGTCCAGGGCACGAAACTAGTCTCTTCTGCCATTTTCAAAGACGTCTACTGTTCTGACCATCATGCGCCCACCAGCGTCTCTAACCGCGCGTTCGACCCCAGTACTGGGCTCTGGAACTGACATCACCTTTTATACAGACGACAAGTCATGCAATTCGATCTCCAATCTATTCTTCCTGTGTCTATTTTCCTCCACGCGACTTGAAAATACACGTCAGGACACAAGTCCTCCAGGACTGGATTGGTACGATTCTCCTCACGATCAAGAAGCATCACGAAATATTCGACTTCCACTGGCAGAGAAGAAGACAGAGGGTCTTCACCCACGCCACGACCCGACCCAACCCCATCATAACGCTACCTGCAAGCAACGCTGGTGGCTCAGTACGCACGACTCTCTCTCTCTCTCACTACACACACACACACACACACACATCTGGTCAGACACTTCCCTCCGTCGCATCATGAAACTCTCCTGCAGCAGATGTGTTCCACAAGGGCGCGTCAGCTTCACCCCCGTAACCCTTCTCCCGCAGTTGCGTCACACAAACGCATCACCCCCCAGGGCACCCAAAGGACACTGGCTGTGGTGTGATCAGTGTGGGGCGCCCGTCTGGTACCACACTGTGGCGTCTTCCGGCGGTATGGGCTCAGGTGTGCATGACTGTCTAGGTGTGCATGACTGTCTCGGTGTGCATAACTGTCTGTCATGTATAGGTCTTTTGTTACTTTAGTAGCCACTGTGGTAGCACATGCATGGGTGTGTACAGGCGAGTGTACCTGGGTTCTTCAGCCACTGTTGGGCCGTAGGGTTAAGCCTGACGCCTTATCTACACCTGGAGATGATTTGTATCTCCAAACCTCGGCCTTAGAACCTTGATCTTTCGCTATTCCAAGGAGGACCCAGGTTGTCTGCGGCGGTAGCGGCCCGCACGCTTCCACACAACGCGGCTCCTCGGGCAATCCATTACACCTCAACTTAAAAAAAGAAAAAGGCACAGAGAAAATCTGTTTCCTCCTCTCCTTACTGTAACCTCGTTTCATAAATCGTCTGTACTTCGAGATACCCAAAAGCCGCCTACAGTCACATGAAGATATATGTTCCATATCAGTTACCAAAAACCTGATGTAGTGGCACAAGGTGTTGACTCTCTCTCTCTCTCTCTCTCTCTCTCTCTCTCTCTCTCTCTCTCTCTCTCTCTCTCTCTCTCTCTCCCTCCCTCCCTCCTCCTCCATCAACTTCCTCCAAATCTACACTACCAGGGTTAGAAATGTTTCCCCCCGCATTACGTTGCCGAAGAGCAGGGCTTGAAGCCCAGAGCCGCCCTGTGCCCGACCGCCTTATCTCTTCTTATCATGCCGGCCGCCCTTATCAGCGGCGGTAACCCGGTATCTACTTACGTCAGACGGTAGGTAGGCACCCAGGCCTGGCCTGTGAGGATGGGGTACCCGCTGCCTCAGCGCTCCTACCACCCGATGCTATCGTTAAGCATGCTATTGTAACACATGACCCACGCGTATAGCTTCGCTACACTAACGCACACCTGCCTACCAGTGCTAAATATCGTACAACCATTACAACTACTACTACAAGCAGTATTGAGCATCACTTCTACTATACTACAAGGAGTACTAGTGCGTACCTGTGCGTTACGGGGAAGCTGCGGTGTAAAAGCTCACATGACTGTATTACTAACACATATCAACTATACTCAGTTCTCTTCTTAGCGATGCCAAGATGCACTGGACAGGTTGGTGATGAGTGGCTGAATACACCATGTCCGAATAATCCCAAGTGACGTGGCTCGAGACAGGTTTACAACCCACAAATTTCTCCCTCAGATAAATGTTATGTCAAATGATAATGCTAACGAGTAAAGAGATTATGAAGCAATGTGTTGGTACATTATATAACTTAACAGTGGCCCATGTCAGCGATCTCTGACCTTGTTATCCGTGGCACGGGACTTCATTCGTAACTTTCCACATAACGTAAACTGTGGCGAACTGCTGCACCGAACACACGAGAAGAAACACATAATCATCGCCGTTTTCAAGACCAATGGAGTCTACTCAAAACATGGAATGAACGCAACTCGCTTTTGGCGAAACGTTACTCTGGCCAAGTTAAAGAACATGGTGCATTCACACAATCACTACCAACGTGTCCCCCCAAAAATAAATACACAGTATATGGCTACGATTTTCATAATGGACAGCGAACGCGTTCCTCACAGGCCAAAGAACATTTATCAACAGTGTTACGTGTGTGAGTGTAGTACCTCCGGAGTTATAAAAAGCTATGGCGGCCCGAGAGGCGAACCCCCCCTATAGTGTGAGTACGTAAAGTTAGAGGGATCACAAGATGAGGTAAACCTCACAAGACCAGTCCTGGCTTACCACATCACCGTTACGTAAACTGATGATGGTAAACCCCTAGACGAGAGAGAGCCATCTAAACCACTCCCACGGTGATAATGGTTTCTGACCCTGTTCCCTGAAGACCAACCTACCTTCACCAGGATGGTCTTCCCTCCATGAACACTAGAAAACCTCCCGCCTCAATACTAGAAGACCACCTCACTCAAAACCAAATGACCAATTTCCTGAACACAAGAAGACCTCCTTCCTCACCAACAGAAGACCATATCCCTCACAAGCAAAAGACCAATTCCCTGAACACTACAAGACCTCCTGCCTCAACACTAGAGGACCTCTTCCCTCAACACTAGAAGACCTCCTTCCTCAGCAATTGAAGACCTCCTTCCTCAGCAATAGAAGATCAACTCCCTGAACACCAAAAGACTAACCCCGAGAACACTAGAGGACCTCCCGCCTCAGTAACAGAAGACGTCCGCCATCAACACCGAAAGACCTCCTTCCTGAGCACTAAAAGACCACCCTCTTGAACACCAGAGGACCTCCTTCCTCAACACCAGAAGACCACCTCCCTAACCTTAACACAAATCCACACTTCCTCCCACCTTTCCAGCGGCCGACGCGATCGCTTGAAAGTCTATGCGTCAACCGGGACCAATGTCGCAGGAAGAAGTGGACCACCGACTTTATCAAGGAAAAGAAAAGATCTCTCTTTACTTCTCAGAAGGGAAGACGTGATCCTACTTCAGGAAAAGACCCTCAGTATCCGACTCTTCTCGGAAATACCTAAATACACGTCTATGTGCCTGACCAGCATAGGCTATATAGACATTGCAGTACACACACACACACACACACGCTGGGGGCCACAAAGGACCCTGGTTCACTCAAGAGGTGTAACGAGCTAGCACGGTGCCCATGCAATCCCTAACGGCCTTAATGACTGTAATAGATGGTTGGCCCGAAAGCTAAAGCGACCAACCATAATCTGAAATTTCCTTTTCATGCCCAGTGTCATGGACGGTCTCCATATTGTCCTAGAAAGCACGAAACCCGACGAGGGTCGACTGTGATCCCTGGACACAGATGGGCCACACGGTGCCATCCTCCCGCCCTAACGTTCAAGGTACACTCATCGTTCTTTTGAGGTTATCACTCGAGGTATAAATCCAGATCTTACAATCGCCACTCTTGGCTATTCCTGATAAGCTAGGCTGTTTGAGGCCGCCGCCCGTAGGCTTACGGTGTCCGCGACGACCAAGGTGTATCTGGAGTATTCTGACCTCACCAGCGAGGTCTTGGGACTTCCCCACCACAGCCGGTATATAAAACCTGTAAGAGGTTTCAGCTACTATCTGACAAACCACAGGGGGAATGAATGGTCAAATCAAGGTACACGGGAACGCAAAAGGTCCTGGGTTCGAATCCTGGCTGTTGGCGGGTACTTTGTGTTCTACGAAAGTGCGCGTTCATATGCACACACTATATATATATATATATATATATATATATATATATATATATATATATATATATATATATATATATATAATCCTCCCCTCTCGTTTTTTTTTTTTTTTCCAAAAGAAGGAACAGAGAAGGGGGCCAGGTGAGGATATTCCCTCAAAGGCCCAGTCCTCTGTTCTTAGCGCTACCTCGCTAATGCGGGAAATGGCGAATAGTATGAAAAAAAAAAAAAAAATATATATATATATATATATATATATATATATATATATATATATATATATATATATATATACCCTAGTCTATGCCAAGTACGCAATTCATCGACCAGCCCCAGGGGAGGATGAACAGCTGGGTTGACTGTGGACCGACTGCCGCGATCAGGATTCGAACTTAAGCGGGCCATCCATTATTCCTCAGGAAGCAGAGACATAATGATGCCAGAACACAGAAACAATATTCTAGTGAATATTTTTACCCCTGTCACACAGCACTGTGTTGAAGTGATGGTAGTACGTGTGGTGTCAGTGGGAGAAACGATTCCCCAGTGGCAAGGTTTCAGTGGGAGAGACGATCTCCTAGTGGTTAGGTGTCAGTGGGAGAAACGATCTCCTAGTGGTTAGGTGTCAAAGGGAGAAACGATTCCCCAGTGGTAAGGTGTCAGTGGGAGAAACGATTCCCCAGTGGTAAGGTGTCAGTGGGAGAAACGATTCCCCAGTGGTAAGGTGTCAGTGGGAGAAACGATTCCCCAGTGGTAAGCAGTGGAACGGCCTCTCCACGCAGCCCACTGCGATCATCAATTCACTACACTCAGGGGCGGGTACACGACGCATCATAATTAGAAAAAGATGTCGTCCAATTGTCGTTTTTTTTGTGTGAAATACGATTTCTCATTAGCCATTAGAACTCTGGGTGTCAGTGACGCCCCTGCCTCAAGACTCTGCTACGTTTTGGGGCGTCCTGGGGGCCAGAAGGAACTTCATATGACCTCAAAAGCACGTCAAGCCGAGGGTCGCTCCTCCACAAACACACTACACTTGGGGGGGTTAAAACTGCGGACCTATCTACCCAACCCTTTACCTTCACAAGATTTACCTTTCACATCCTACCTACCCTGCCTAGCTATACTTACCTTACCTTTCCCCTCTTCCCCACAGACTCTGACCATCTTCCCGGTCACCTGTCTTGTGTTCAGCGAGTGTCACCCCTCAAAAAAAAAAAAAATCTTTCATGTCGTTTTCATTTTCACCTCAGGGGGAAAGTACGGGAAGAAAACGGTGATCCTAACCAGTCCACGTCTCTAATGATCGTTACGACGGGATGAATACCCAATGGTCTCCTCCTGCTGCTGCTATCTGACTCGCCTTCTTGTGTTCCTTCGTGCTATAAAGGGAGTCGGAACTCCCAACACTCACAAGGTGAAGACCTACCCAAAGTGTTGCTGATGTGGGGCTTGGGTGGGGCTCGCAACACTACAAAGGGGGGCCCTTCCATGCGATGGAACACATGGAAAACATCTACTGACTAACTGACGCTCCAGACGTGCATATCCAAATGCACACACACACACACACACACACTGTATTTCCAGCTGAATGGCTGCCTAAATTCAATAGGACGTTATTCATTCTTCATTTTTTTCTTCTATTTTTCATCCACTGCCAAACAATGACGACTGACTATAACCAAGCAGTTTGGATATGATCACCGGCGCGCCTGGCCACAGCTGGCGGGAAACGATCGACCGACGAAGCTGCAGAAACCTGTACACACACACACACACACACACACACAGCCTACCTACACCAGCGCCAGCTGTCACTCAGTCTTGACCCTCGTGACCTGGCCTCAAACACACACCACCCCAGCCCCCAGTGGCCGCCAGCCTCCGCCAACGCTCCTCCTCCATAATTTCCTGCTTGATTAGAACAGACGTCCCTCAGGTTACTGCCTGCCTGCCTGCCTGCCAGCCTGCTGGCTTCCTGGCCTTCAGGTGGTGTCAGAAGGGGAGGCGTCTCCATCTAGCACAAGGGCGTCACCTCCTCCTGCCCTCCCTCACCTTCAAGGGTCACTTCCCGGAGTCATGTCCAGGAATCAGTCACCCCCTCCCCCGGTCACGTCATACCTCGACACCAACGGACGGATCACCACCCGCCAAACACTGGCCAACACACACGACTTCTTCCAGCTAATAGTTCCTGTGGGCCTACGGGTTCCACCACCCACTGCATGTCTCCTCCTCCAACACCGCCACATCTCCAGCTCCACCATAAAGACTCTATATAAACACGAGATGCGTGTCGGATGACATAACATCACTAACGAGGAAAAGAACACGAGGGCAATCTGGCCAAGTGTCAAGTGTCATTAAAATACAAAGTGACCCACGACGTCCACGCTTAAAAGGCTTGTCATGTGGTGTTTGTTGGTGGGGGGCCACGACGATGTCTCAAAGCACGAGAGACTTGAGGGTTATGTGAGGCGGCTGGCGACGTCTGCAGGAACAGCTGGCGATCCAGGCGCCTGGAAGAGACGTCCAGAGACGCTCCCAGAATACCTGGTGGCGGGGATCCAGACGTCAGAGAGAGAGAGGGAGGGGACTACTAGTGTCCCAAGGTACCTGGTGGTGGGACTTCAGACATCACTGAGAGAGAGAGGGGGAGAGTGAGGGGAGCACTAGCGTCCCAAGAGACCTAATTCGGGCGACATTGTGGGACCCTTGCCATACTACTACTTTGCGTGTCATCCCAGAGAAAGAAGAGGAGGGATCTCCTCGCTCCACAAACACAGAACCATTACACTAAACCAACGCGGGAAATGACCAGCAACCACCAGACCCATACAGTCAACTCTTGTCTGGTCTTACGGTTATTCATGCTGAAAAAAATCACACAATATTCATAACCAGCTGATCATCCCATTCACAAAGGTCACCGTGACAGACGATACGAAACCATTACAGAACTCGACTTACTTCTACACCACCATGAACATCTGTCATGCACACGGTACTTCATATTCTTACCATTACAGAAAAACTCATAACAATTTACAACAATGGTAATGGAGTAATGAAACAGATGGAAATGAGTTCACATGAGCAGAGTAACACTAAATACACACAAACATTACTACTACTACAATCAATAACAAAACAATAAACAATAACATCAATAATAACAATAATTATAATACTACACTTATGAACCAAGACAACACAACAGGTGGCGGCAGGAGAGACCCTTTGACATTGAACTATAGCCTCTGGTGATGAAAGTCGTCCTAAACAGTTTTGAAATATACTGTGGCGCAGGATATCAGCAGGATGCATTATTATGTACCGCCCGGACATGTTTACTGGAGTGTGTGGTGTGTGTGTGTGTGTGTGTGTCGGGGGGAGGGATGGGATTCGAACCCCGAGGTGGCCGCAGTGAACAAGGGGGAGGGGAGGGAAGACTTACCAACATGTCCACTTTAATTTTGGGCTCTCACCACCACCAGAGGAGCGGGGCCACTGCCTCCCTGGCAAAAAAAATGTTTTGCCGTTGGTCGTAATGACTCTTGAATTTGTTGCAGCAGGAGGAGAGGTAAGGACCAGAGGACTAGTGCCAGGGACGACACGGCAGGGGATCTCTCTCTCTCTCATACTGATCAGCATGAAGGAGGCAGACGAAATCCTTCTCTACGAGGACCTGGGATAAACCAGTAGGAACACAAACACACACACAACACAAGACAGGAAATTCAAGACTTCACGACGCTGGTTCCTCCGTCAGGTAGGGACATATCCCGCGAGCCTATGCGTCTTCACTCACGAAACAGGAAGACAACAGAGGCCAGCCGGACTCCTGCAGGAAGTAGAGGAACCGAGAAAAATTGAACAATAGGAAGACGCTGGTAATGGAAGGTGTCCGTCTGGCTTCAGCACTTCCTACACACAAGACAAGGGGCGTCCGCCAACTGCCCAAAGCCCTGACCTCTTCACCCTCACACTGCATGCATATATATACACACTGGAAAAGATCACAATTGAGCACGTGATCAAGAATTCTTTTTCTTTTTATGCACAGGGAAATGAAGTGCGATAAGTGCCCAAGTGCACTTTCGTGTAATGATCACATCATCAGGGGAGATACAAGAATGAGATAAAGAACAGTCAATATACTATATAAGGAAGAGACGTAGCTACGTATTTTCCTTACATATCAACTGACTGCTATATTTCTTTCTTGTATCTCCCCTGATGATGTGACCATTACACAAAAGTGCACTTGGGAACCTTTCGTTTCTTTTCCCCGTGGATAAAAACGGAATATACGGTATATATATATATATATATATATATATATATATGTAAAGGATATATGGTATAACGCGAGTACTATTCCTCCAGGAAGAACAAAGGGAAATCGTTTGCACATACCAGATTAAAAAAACAGGTAAATGAGAAAACCCTTCATTATAACAACATTCGTCACCTTGGCCTACAATTACGTGAGCGTATAAGGCATGGCAGGTGGGAGAGAGAGAGAGAGAGAGAGAGAGAGAGAGAGAGAGAGAGAGAGAGAGAGAGAGAGAGAGGCCAAGCCATCACACACTGTCCAACCACAGGAAGGTATGACACCGCCTACAGCATACACGTCTCCTTGGGTTACGTGGAGAGAGAGAGAGAGAGAGAGAGAGAGAGAGAGAGAGAGAGAGTACGACCCCCTTAAGCAAGACGTTTGGAGTGTGATGCTCAAAACTCTTTCGCGTGACCCTTTCATGGGTCAGGTCAAAGGTCATGCCACCGTGCCCCGGGTGTCGCACCGTCGTGCTGGAGAAGTCGTACCGTCGCCGCCGTGCTCGTGGGGTCGTACCTCCACGCAGAAGGGCGGTCGTGCCCCAAAGGGGTCGTTTGCGCCTCTCCAACCTGGGTTTTTCTCCTGTCAATCACACGGGCCAGAGAGGCGGGGCGGAACAAGCGCAGTACATTACGACCAACGTGGGGTTGACCGCCTCCCAAGCTTGATCTCGGACAACGACTGTGGCTGCAATCACGATGGAATTTCTTTATCGTCCAGGTTCGCTTTACCTCGTGCGCGTAGCTACAGCCAGCTGTATCACACCCGTGCACTTCTACGGTGAGGAAAAACTGGCTGCGGGGTTGATATGTATCTTCAAGGCAACATTTTATTGTTGAGTGGGAAGACTGTGCCAACAATATGGGAGGTATGAAGAAGTAAATGACAGGGAGGAGGGTTTGGACCTATGAACAATGCCATTCCGCCGTTCAGGGTTTGTTGGCCAGGAGGAAAAGAGTATAGGTGGCGAGTGAGGGTGTGGTGGTGCTGTGCGAGGGTGATGGCCAGGGAGAGAGGGTGTAGCGATGGTGTGACACAGTAGCCAGGGTAAGAAGGCGTGGTGTCGGCGTGGCAGTCATCCGCAGGAGCAAGCAGACAGAGGCCCATAGGACCCGAATCTGCTAGTAGATGCCGAGCAACGCCCATTCTATTAGATGAGACTCGCTAAGTCACTTTCGCTCAAGTGAATAAAAAGCTAAGAAAAAAAATGTGTATAAACGACTTTTATAATCATCTTGGCAAATTATGTATCCTCTGTGGTAAAGACGAGGAAGGAAAAAGAACGGAAAAAATCTTGACATTCTCTACTCGTGAAGGACTTGCTATAGAGAACATTATCAACAGGTTTTGAAGACTTCCAGAAGGGCGGGAGACAACGTTCTCTTGCCCCTACCAGGTCATGTGTCGTACCCGGGAAGTGTGGGGTTGGGAACGCACCACGATCCCCGCCCTACGCCACACCGTAACTCGTACACCCTTCACTACCTCGACACCTGCTCCTCTCGCCCCGTCTACCCCCACCACACAAGCGCACACCACACCACTCCTTATCTGCCTCCAAACACAGACCATCTGCGTCTACCGTTCGAACATCCGCTCTCGCCGCCTTGTGGAAAAGGCCATTTTCCTCAAGTTGGTGGTGAGAGACAGGCAGAGCCACCGACCAGGGAGGTATATATATATATATCACCGGTACAACCCGCGCCTGTGTACCGGGAGGGCCACAGGCGGATGCGAAGAGAACCACCACTTGGGTTGCTATCTACTGTCACTCCCGTGGCCCATAAAGATACCTTATCTTCCCGCCTCACCCAAACGTGTGGGCTGCTGCCTTTCAGTCCCACAAAACATACAATCTCTCAACCTCGTACTTAGTACGGTAACACTTGACAACACGTATCTCACACGACCCTATCTCCTTACTGTAAGTAAATAAGTACGTAACACACCCCCTCCTCCCTCCACCCTCTAAAATAACCTAGAATTTCAAGTCTCACTGAGGGACATACAACACCCACCTCGGGGCCCAGATACAAGCAGAGCGGCACCACTCGAACCTCACCAACGGGGCGATGTAGCCACCAACCCGACCCATAGAGCAGCCCACAACCCGGCGAACGAAAGAACCCTTGTAGTGTTGTGGTATAAAATCACACCAGACTGTAGACAGATTTCTCAATTGTAACAGGATCAAGACACGCAATACTGACCTGCCTGCGTTTCTCTAAACACTGGTGCCATATTACCAGAGAGAGAGAGAGAGAGAGAGACTATGCAGACTGGGCCTTGCGCTAACCCATCGGGTGCAGGACATAACATTGGCTTGTCCTCACCATTAGTAGAAAAGAAAAAAAAATGTAATGGGGAAAAATAAACGTCTCGTGGACTGGTGGCCCACCCGCCTGCCTGCCTGCCTGCCTGCCATCTTCTGCAGCACTAGACCGTACCTTGAGGGCACCGGACACACCCACCTGACTTAAGTCTGTACCAGGAAGCTAAAACACACACACACACACACACAAGCAACCCGACACCTGCTACCCACACACATTCAAACACCTAACACGCCTCCCACAGATGATACACCTGCAACCCACACGCAGCTAAGACACCTTTTACAACCCTCAGACAGAAAAGCAGAACAAGCTGAGTGTAAACACCTGTTAGTCACATACGTGGAACCCACACAACTGGAGCTAAAGGCACATATACAACTGAACTCATACAACTCTAACCTAAACTATGACAAACACAACTGAACCTCGTACGGCAATCAGTCGCGTCCTAAGATTACAGGCTGGTAAGTGTAGTGTTCTGAAATCTAACAGTTTCTGGTCGAGAATGTGGTCTTACAGTGTTAAAATATAACCTGGTTACTGCCTCTCCATTCAGAGATGCTGTATAGGTCTGAGCTGTGGGAGGATAATATAGCTGTAAGAGGATAATATATGTTCAGTGCGAGAAAAAGAACCGTCTTTGGAGTCACGAAGGAAAGGGAGATCGAGTTAAGAACACATACAGAGGAATCATCAGCTTAAACGTGAACAGGATGAGAGGCTGAAGAAATATCATCATCTGTCGAATTAGAAAACAAATCGGGATGGCGACAGACAGAACCAGCAAAATGGACATCACTAGTGACAGGATAAGAGGGAGAACTGTCTCAGTCGACGAATGTCATAATCGAACGATTAAAAACGAAGCCATGTGATGTTTCTTCTCTATTAACATCCGCTGTATGGATGGCATGAGCCATAACAAAACTGTAGTAGTAGCAGTGAGGGAACAGAGAGGGGGCCCAGGTGAGGATATTCCCTCAAGGGCCCAGTCCTCTGTTCTCAACGCTACCTCGCTAATGCGGGAAATGGCGAATAGTATGAAAGAAAAAGAAAAGAACAATAATAATAATAATAATAATAATAATAATAATAATAATCTAAAACAACTGTGTTTTAGTGAATCAACTCCAGCCAAAGGTTGAAAACATATACAGAAAAACGCAGAATACAAATACTAAGGCCATATAGAGCAAGGGCCGCATTAAACAGACCGCCTGTACATATATACGAGGGTACATGTTACTGTGTGTGTGTATGTGTGTGTGTGTGTGTGTGTGTGTGTGTGTGGGTGTGTGCAATTATCTAGTTGTACTGTGCCGGGAGGGAGTTCTACACTCGTGGGGACCCCATCTCTAGGACATTTTCTGTCACATAACCTCTTACACTTCCGTATACTGTTTGCACTAACCACGTCCTGCTTCAGTACATTCCATTCGTCCAACAGCCATGCACTGTAGACAAGTCCTTCTCTACGTCTCTTTCCACAAGTTCTTTGCATCACTTCGTGTGTGTGTGTGTGTGTGTGTGTGTGTGTGTGTGTGTGTGTGTGTGTGTGTGTGTGTAAAGATGTGCGCGTATAGAGGCTTTCCCATACGGACTAACACATCAATGTGTTCGAAGCCAAGTGTATGAGGAACAGCCACCACTGTAGCCATTCACTCAGTAGTCTGGACCTGTCGCACCCGAAGCTGAGAGGGTCCACGTGAGGACCCAGGCCAAGTTGACCCACTCACCTGACGGCGCATCACGTACCACACCAAGGCCAAGTACAAGACAACAATCCCGGGTAATTACTGGTGTAACAAGGCTAACTCAGGCACGGCAGAGGGAACCACAGGGCGGGCACTCAGTAGCCTCAAAGCTTCCAGGCCGGAAGCTACCATTGTTGTAAGATGTGAGGGAGTGAGGGAGGGAGTGTTGGCGGGAGGGAGGGTGGGGTAGAGAAGCACTCGGGTAAGGTCAGGCGCAACACCTGTTGAAGAGGACAGCTCCGGTAATGCCACTCACTACAGTCCAAGGACACAGGTTCCTGCACACACACACACACACACACACACCTCAAGCCTTTTAAGGTACCTTCTCCAGTCATTCCCAGCTGTAATGAAGACAGAATTTCTGTAACGCTTTCCATCTCGTGTATCAACATCAGGAAGAAAATCTCTGGGTTCCTAATCGACCAATCAACCAATCTCTCAACCCTGGGGAGTTCCAGCAGCTGCCCATCGCTTATACCTGGACGAGGAGATGTACAGCAGCAGGAGGAGTCCACACTGAGCCATGTCCTTGGCTCACAAGTCAGGAACAAATAGCATTAAGGTGCACGTCCTCGCCCGACACATAATGACGGGTCGCCCGCCTCCTGGCAAGGAAGAGCACCATTGCTCTCTCTCTCTCTCTCTCTCTCTCTCTCTCTCTCTCTCTCTCTCTCTCTCTCTCTCTCTCTCTCTCTGAGGCAACCTTCAACAAAAACATAAAACAGCGATCTTAAATAATCACTAACTTCCTACAACTCACACCAAGTTGTTTCCGAACTGCTTCAACTTTCAAGCCAATTTTTTTGTTTTTTCTCTCCTGAGAGCCACAACATACAATAATGTACTACGCGCGTTGTTCTGCGTCAATATAAACGCGTCGGGGTTTTGGGCATTACAGGGGAGGGGGAGGTGGGGGGTGATTACTGCGTGATGAGCCGCAGGACTTCGGGGGTCAGTGGGGAGAGGAAGGGGAGATGAAAAGCAACGTGGGGAGGTGAGACAGAGAGGGGAGAGCTCTGGTGGTGGTGGTAAGGGGGCTGTAGGAGTGAGAGTGAGGGAGAGGGAGGGGGTTGAGGGATGAGGAGGAGGGAGGGCAAAGCACCGCTGTTGTCGTCCAGAGCTTGGAACACTCAGACAGCACGGCGCTACAACGCCACTCCTCCTGGCCAGGGTTGCCACACACTACCGCACGCGGCTCTCGAGGTATCACACTCAGGAAGTCCAGCAGCCGACCCGTCCACCGTCAACAATGGCTTAAAAAAAAAAAAAAAAAAAAGGACCAGCGGCTGGAACAGTTCCAGGGAGCGGGTTCCAGGCTTTCCAGCGTCCACAGCCACACGAGGAAGACGACGGGAGGTGCTGAATACACACACACATCGGCCACAAGGGTCGAGTCCCTCTCGTAGACAAAGACACGGACGGACAGACACGGGCCAGCCACCTCGCCACCTGGCATTTCCAGACCTCCGTAACCTGCTGCCATACGCTGTGCCACACTGCCCCACCTGCTGTGGCAGGGTGAAGCGATGACCTGTGCACACACATAAATGTATCAGGACATAAGATGGTGAGTGACCTCTGGGGTTCCCCAAGGAGGTTCATTCCACATCGATATGCTAGACTTCAAAACGAGTATTTAGAAATAGAATAGGAAGGGAGAGTGCGTTGAGGTGTGTTCAGTGGACAGGGTCAATAGTAGATGGGGGATGATACATGCATAGAGGGCTGAGAGCTGGCGATAGGACAGAAACCCTGAGAGACACACCCGCTCATTATAGGGTTACGAGAAGACCAGTCGCTCCGTCAAGAACACCATTGGAATGGGACCGGCCAGAAAAGGACGATATGCATCTGGGTACAAAGACAAGCGGAAAAACATGAGGAAGTTTGGAAAGCCAAGAGTTGGGGGCCACGACGTAGGTTTGAACAAAATATGAGAGCGCGAGAGAGAGAGAGAGAGAGAGAGAGAGAGAGAGAGAGAGAGAGAGAGAGAGAGAGAGAGAGAGAGAGAGAGAGAGAGAGAAAGAGAGAGAGAGAGAGAGAGAGAGAGAGAGAGAGAGAGAGAGAGAGAGAGAGAGGAAAGGAGAGGAAAGGAGAGGAAAGGAGAGGAGAGGAGAGGAGAGGAGAGAAAAGAGAAGAGAAGAGAAGAGAAGAGAAGAGAAGAGAAGAAGAGAAGAGAAGAGAAGAGGAAGAGAGGAAAAGAGAGGAGAGGAGAGGAGAGGAGATAGGAGAGAGAGAGAGAGAGACCAGAGGTGAGTCGCATAAGAAAGATGACCAGCAGACCTGGAACTTGAAAAGCCGTATTGGCACTGGAAAAGCCGTATTGGTGATCAGAAACTGGGGAGATGGCATTATCAACGTCTGAATAAGAGAATCAAGTGTTTTCTTCCTTCAAACGATACTTTGCAGACGGCATACGTGAGAGCAAGCAACGCTGCCGATAGCTGAGAGGGAGGGGGTAGAGAGGTCTCCTTTCTTCGGGATGGGCTGCACCAAGGCAAGCTTCCAAGAGGAAGGGAATCCTTGGGTTCTTAGGCGGAGACGGTATACGCAAGCAAGGATCCGAGACATGGTCAAGATGCACACTAACTTCAAACTCAACTATGCCATCTGGGACATCGAGCCCTGTCTATACGAAGCTGGTAACGGTGCTTGGATGACCCCAGCCTGCAGGACGTGAAGACGACGACCCGAGGTTGAACGGGAGGCGATGGGAATGGAAAGAGTGGAAGCAGAATCGTCGAAAAAGTTGAATTTGAGGTAAATAATGCAACATAAAGAGCGGCTTTTGCCAGGGAACGTATAGAGAGAGAGGAAGATCAAGGCGTTAGAGAAGGAGGTCAAGTGTGTTGGACGAGTGGCTTAAGGGGCCGAGAGCTGTCTTGGGTATTAGACATTTCTCCTCAATCTCGTCAGGGGAAGCGAAAGCAACAGGGACCCGACCCCGACACTAATCAACCGCCTACATCATCATCATCACAAGCACGACAGACAACCGTTATCTCGACAGACCAGAGATGTAACCACTCAAGAGAACCACGCTGGTGAGACAAGTGAGGAACGACTGTTATCTCTACGATAACGAGCATCTCCTATACCATGTGGCCGACTTACCATCATTAGACATGACGGGCACATTCCACCCCACACAAGCTGCCGAATCATGGTCGTCGGCGCAATGAGACCTAACAACCCTTTTAAAAACAACTTTGTTCCTAGT
>NC_092262.1:10125071-10310071 GCF_036320965.1 Panulirus ornatus | reverse complement strand
AAATGGTGGGATTTAGCGACTGAGGTAATGGTTTGGCTGTTGGAAAGTAGGCTACAAACAGTCTTGTGTTTCGTGGTTCGAACCCCGGCGCGACGTCGCCGTGTCGAGAGGTCGCTTGTAAGGCTACACGACCATCATTATCGTAGGATGGGTGACCTGTCTGTGACCCAGACCCAACCTACATCCTAGAGTATAAAAAACTTTGTCGTGGTTTGTGTCCTCAAAGAAAAACCGAAGTGTTTTAAGATGTTTTTGGGGTGGACCAGTAGAGATGGATGGTTGAATTTTCGTGGTTTATGTCCTCAAAGAAAAACCGAAGTGTTTTAAGATGTTTTTGGGGTGGACCAGTAAAGATGAACGGTTGAATTTTCGTGGTTTATGTCCTCAAAGAAAAACCGAAGTGTTTTAAGATGGTTTTGGGGAACCAGTAGAGATGGACGGTTAAAGATGGTTGAATTTTCGTGGTTTATGTCCTCAAAGAAAAACCGAAGTGTTTCAAAATGTTATTTTTGAGATTCAGTAGAGATGGATGATTGTATTTATTCCTCGTTGTGCTACAGTTGTATACCAGAAAGCTAATCATCCCTACATTGCTTACTGATGTGGTAATACCTGGCGAGTGGATCAGGTAAGGGCTATGTCGTATGTCAACACACTTCCTCTATGCCTCTGCCCACTACTCTTCTCTCTTCCATGGTGGACAAAACACCCCAGTAACTCGGTTCGTTGATCTATTACTCATTACTGTTGTCATCGCCTCCAGTTTTCATGAGACTACTCCAAAATCTCACGTTGTTGCCCGCACCAGAGTCTCCCACAAACCGGCCAGTCTCGCATCTTGTTCTTGGCACAGTTGGAGAGGTCATTTGAGGTCAGGTCATTACAGACTTGAGAGGTCATACCCTCGATTACCATTAGTGACGTGGCCTTCCAAACAGGTCGTGTCGTATGGGAGAGAGAGAGAGAGAGAGAGAGAGAGAGAGAGAGAGAGAGAGAGAGAGAGAGAGAGAGAGAGAGAGAGAGAGAGAGAGAGCCATGAATGCCAGCTGACTCTCTCTAAGGTCCCTCACCGAACTCCGTTTCCAGTTGCTTGCGTAACTTCCAGCAAATGTGGGTTTTTTTTTGTCTGGATCCTTCAGTGCCTTCGATGCCTGTCAGGAAATTAGTGTGTGTGTGTGTGTGTGTGTGTGTGTGTGTGTGTGTGTGTGTGTGTGTGTGTGCGCGCGCGCGTTGTGACTGAACGATAGGACATGATCAACTCTGTCTCCACGACTAATGGCACACGTTGTGTGTATATAGACGTAACATCTCTGGTTTACTCTGGGCAATTGATAGAGGAAGGTTGACTTCTTGGAGTTCTAGACCACCTCCCTATATGTAAATATCTTCATCGAGTGGAGATCCCAGACGCTGGTGGTGAAGGAACACGAGAGACTGACGGAGTTTATTCTAGACCAACCTATGTTGCACAAGATGACTGTCCGGCTATCTGTAACAGGTGTATGTGTATCACTGACCTCCCCTGGGGCCGTCATAGCAGGCTCCATCTCCTGTAGTTGGTGTGTGTGTGTGTCACTGACCTCCCCTGGGGCTGTCATAGCAGACTCCATCTCCTGTAGTGGGTGTGTGTGTGTGTGTGTGTCACTGACCTCCCCTGGGGCTGTCATAGGAGACTCCATCTCCTATAGTGGGTGTGTATGTGTATCACTGACCTCCCCTGGGGCCGTCATAGCAGACCCCCAGCTCCTGTAGTAGGTGTGTGGATCAGTGACCTTCCCAAGGGCGTCCCAGCAAGGTCAGCTGTGGGGATACTGTACCTTATGATTCTGTCGACAATGAGCTTCACCGTCTTGATTTGTGTATGGCTTTGAATATCGATGGCTTGTGGGTGATTCACGTTAATAGACCTTTGATGCGAGTGCAGTGCAGACTCGGCAAATGGATGCATCAAGAACTCATACCACCTCAGGGTCGTGTGTGGAAAGTACCAGTTGGGTATATGGCCCGGGCAGACACGGAGAAAGGAAACGGGCGTGATGCTCAAAACTTTTTACTATGGACCCTAGAAGTGAGCAAAAAGCTGCCCACTGACGTCATAGAGGGTCTGCTATATAATGGAAGAGCCGATAACGCCAACCACAGTCGACTCTCAACGTAGCCACCACTATGAACACCAAGGTAGGTATTGTGGCAACAGGTTCACGACGGTGTCGAAGCTATACATAGGGAATGGAGTAGACTCTGATCCTGTATCAAAGACAGGAGGGTCCACGCCGTGATAGGATTTTGTTGAATTCTTAAATGGAATCTATAAGGTAATCTTAACTCAAAAAAAGACTGAATTCGCCTATATTACCTTAATAAAACGCCTGATATCAGAGTATCTTCGTCCTGAAACAACAAACAGCATTTGCCATAAGAAGTCAAAGTTGAACCTGGGTATAGATATCTGCAGACGTCTTTCCATTACAAGTGAGGGCGTCATAATGGCCAGGGAATAAGAGGAGATTCTCCATTCCATAGGTTCTCCTCCTGCTGGGTTTGGTCGTCGCGGCTGCGGCAGAGAGGCTGCCGTCTTACTCTTACGGAGCTCCCCATGTGAGTATATTTCACTCGAAGTCCAAGAACACTCACCCTACGTCATCGCTATAGCCAGTGACTGTAGGTTTCACTCTATCATCACTACAGCCAGTAACTGTAGACTAATGTGTCGTCACTATAGCCAGTGACAGTAGGTTACTATATCATCACTACAAGCCAGTGACAGTAGGTTACTATATCATCACTACAGCCAGTAACTGTACGCTCATGTGTCGTCACTATAGCCAGTGACTGTAGGTTACTATATCATTACTACAGCCAGTGACTGTAGGTTACTCTATCATCACTACAGCCAGTGACTGTAGGTTAATGTGTCATCACTACAGCCAGTGACAAGGTTATTATATCATCACTACAGCCAGTAACTGTAGGCTAATGTGTCGTCACTATAGCTAGTGACTGTAGGTTACTGTATCATCACTACAGCCAGTGGCTGTAGGTTAATGTGTCATCACTACAGCCAGTAACCGTAGATGAAGCATTATGCTTCCTCAATGCACTAGTGACCCCTTAACTTACCTCCTCCATCAGGAGTCTGATGAGTCGGACGAATCGTACGAATCATACGAATCGGACGAATCGGAGCCACCCAAGTACGACTTCACCTGGGCCGTGAAGGACCACTACACTGGCAACGACTTCAACCACCAAGAGGCCCGGGACGAAGACGATACCCAAGGGTCGTATTACGTGCAGCTGCCGGACACCCGCCTGCAGAAGGTGACCTACTACGTGGACGGGGACTCAGGCTACGTGGCCGAGGTGACCTACGAGGGCGAGGCCCAGTACCCGGAGTCCTCCGAGTCTCGTGAGTACAGTGCCCCACGGTACTCCTCGGAGTCTGAGTCACATGAGGCTCCCGTGTACGCCCCGCCCCCACCATCCAGGTCATACGGCTACCCACAGTAACCGTGTACGCCTACTCCCACCCAGGTCATCCCACGGTTACCCCCCAGTAATCGTGTACACCTCCCTCTCACCCACACCATCATACGGTCACCCCTAGTAACCGTGTACACCCCCGAGGACATCATACGGCTACCCCTAGTAACCCGTGTGTCCTCCACTTAAGTGCCCATATTGGGACCTCAGTCATGATTTGCAGTATCGGCAAACCAACTGGGAGTCCATATTCTACCGATTAGAATGTAAGAATATCATTTCTTTCTGTACATAACTTATTGTATGTAGGGATATATTTATTGACAAATAGATTTTAGAAGCAATGCAGGACACGCGTTTAATTACTCCCCCGGAAGACTGGGCAGACGCATTCCTTTTCGAAATCAATGTTCTTTTTTTTCTTCTCCGAAAAAAAAAGACGAGAGAGAGAGAGAGAGAGAGAGAGAGAGAGAGAGAGAGAGAGAGAGAGAGAGAGAGAGAGAGAGAGAGATCCATGCGAGGTAATGTATGAGGCCAAATCTGTCTTCGTCTCCTTATGCAGTCGTTGGACAGAATCAGTAAGGCTTGCAAGAAGGGGAAAGAGCTAAGTAAGTCGTATATATCAACCCGTGGAAACAGAACTGTTATTCCTCTCCTCTTATCACTGTTCTGTGCCCTCAGGGCATCTCTCGCGTGGCTGACGATATCATAAACCCGTCGTCTGACACCCTGGCATGACACACACACACACACACAGTTCGAGCCAAGGCTTTCTGTGTCCCCATTTCTTAAGTCTCACGTCTCTTGTGGTCGTCTGTCTCTTGGCCCTGTCTCGCGTCTGTGGGAGTTAACTGTCTCTCAAGCACTGTCAATATGTCCAGTACTTGTGATCTTGAAAATGATAACTGTTTACTCTAAAGCTGTCTGTTATCTTTAGACCCCCTCCTCCTCCTCCCACACTGCTCAGTCGTTGAGATCACAAGTGAGCCTTTCTTGTTATGACTTCCAGAACTTAACAGGCGATTATGATACGGTAAACTGTTATTAGTTAGAGCTTGCAGAAGTTAAAGCCCCAAGTTCGTCTGAGTGTGTTAGTTAATAATGTAGAACAGATCCTCCGACTGTCAGTTTCAATGGCCTGATAACTCAGGTCTTTCCCCCGATTTCAAAATCTTTATTTGAACTAAATTACTTGACTTCAAAACCGGAACGCGACGCTATCAGATGATGACGACAAATGACGAAAGACGTTGGCGAGGAAAAGCAAAATATTGGTCCGATGCCTTGCCTTCACTGACGTAACATAGGTTCGATCCTTTGACTCTCCTCTACCCAAAACGTCTTCTTTATCGAGAGCTAAGGACTCGCTCACTAGGGACGAGGGTAGGCTGACGATATCATAACAATAACACAGAAAATGTCCTTGGTTGAGAGGCAAGGAGACTAACCAACCTTCTCGGCTCTACATAAACACTGTCTCTGTATATACGCCACATTACCCTCTATCCTTACCCTTGAACGTGGGTTTCTTGTTTACAAGTTGACTATAAGCAACAGAGCCACTTTCCCGAAGACTGACAAGCAATCTAAAATGTTTTTATATATATTTGAATTCGAGATATAGTCTACAAATGGGATTATTGACAGTCATATAATAAATCGTATGTGTGTGTGTGAGGAGAGTTCTACACTCGTGTTGCCTTGTCTCTTGTATATATGTACCATGTCTTTTACTTGTATACATATAAATACACCCTAACCTAAGCCAGGTAACTATGTAGAGACCAGCCCCAAATGGAGGATGAACACCTGAGTTATGTGTGGGCCGACTACCATGCCCACGACTCCAATTTAATGGTCCCGACTCCTGACGGATCTGTGTTGAATCATGACGAGCAACGTCAAACATTGCACCACGGAGGCCCATGTGTGTGTGTGTGTGTGTGTGTGTGTGTGTGTGTGTGTGTGTGTGTGTGTGTGTGTGTGTGTGTGGTGTTAACACAGGTTCCTCGCTATGACTTGGCCTCCAGTTAAAAGTAAAGGTATACAAATTGCAAGGACTTTCCTCAGGTGGGGTTTATGACCTTTGTATCATACATGAAGACCGGTGGAAAAACCTGTCCTGTTGGTTGTACGCGTCCAGGTATATATAGCGCCAGCAAGCCAGGTTACCAGCATCAAAGCTGTGATCGCTTCTGCACCATGAACATGAAGGTAAGCGGCTCTGGCAACACCTGGCTCTACCTGGTCATATCTTCCCTTGTACCTGTGTCACACACTGAGAGACAATTTGGTATTGGATGTGAACATGTTCATTGCTGAGTATCATCTTATGAACTTGTTGACCGTCTAAAACAATCTCTTTCATCACTAGGTCTAATAATTCAATTACGAAATATATTCCACATAAGATTAATGATGTATATATATATACCAATGGAAAGTGTTACGTGAAATAGACATATAATCCCAAATGACATCATTAATGCTGGGAATTATCGTGTAATTTGACCGACTTGTTTTGCAGGTACTTTTCCTGGTGGGTCTAGCGGCCGTGGTTGCCACAGAGAAGGTCCCCACATCCTATTCCGCCCCCCAGGTAGGCCGCTCATGTACACTCTTACTGACTGCTCTGTTGTTCTGTACATCTGGTATAGAGTCTCGAACACATGTTGGAATACCATAAGGAATACAGAATTATTGCTAATATGTCCGTTGCTTTATCTATATTCTCCATTATGGTTGTAGATTTTGAATCATTCATCATGGGATTCAATTGTATTTCCAGCCTCGATATGTCTCATCTGAGGAGATTGTGCCTCCCAGTTATGGCTTCGACTGGGCTGTGCAAGACGGCGATTCAGGCAACTCCTACGGCCAACAGGAGACCCGAGACCACGACCACACCCAAGGGTCGTACACTGTACAGCTTCCCGACGGTCGTCTGCAGAGGGTGACTTACTACGTGGACGGTGACTCAGGCTTCGTGGCCGAAGTCTCCTACGAGGGCGAGGCCAGGTACCCTGAGTCTCGCGAGTACCAGCCACCCCAGACCCAGTACAGGTCTCCCTAAGGCAGATGGTTCTGTAGAGGGTTCTGTGCGCGTCCCACTAAACCAAGGCGGCCACAATGTCTCCAACGATAACCCAGGGACGCCGCCGCACCCACAACCCACTTCCTGCTGTTACATAACTCCTCGTTCAAAGGATCCAAGATTAAATGGCCAACGCTGATTTCCGATGGGGTAGGAGCGAGTTTCCGGAGTTCGGTCCTTCCCTCATCGCTGAACGTCTGTCCACATCTATTGACAAAGTGACCGTCAGGCATTGTATATATCTTTTAAGTAATTAAATCACCATATGATGTAGTTCAGTCTTTTAACATAACCACAACTTAACCACAGGTGTAAACACAACTCACAAAATACCTCTCACTTCAAAACGTATCGAAGTTCATATAACAAACAGCTGGATACGTTTCCATACACTTGATTTTACGGGTTACAATAGCAGCTACTGAAAGGTTGTATGGAAATCCTAATGTGTGGAGGCAACTGCTTTGAGTTACATTACTTGTGGTACAAGATAGAGTTTTTAGCAAAGGAAGTAACCCATCCTTAATACTATTATAAGACTAATATGCAAGGAAACTTATGATACAATTATCATATAACCAATATAGACTTATTATATAATTGTTTATATCCATCAAGAACAAGTTCCATCCTATCTCGCCACCTCCGCCCATTCTCCTTGTCATCTTCCATTGATGCCACAGGGATCCTCTTTCGTCAACCTCTCCACACTCATCCTCTCCATACTTCCAAACCAATACGGCCAACGATGATGTGAACGTAAGTGATATACATCCCTGGGAATCTCCTTTCACTGAATGTGTTCGGATGTATTCAGGATTTTCCAAGATAAAGATTTGATTAGAAACTTAAGAGATTAGAATATCAACAACATGGGCTCAAACGCAATTTGTTTTTGCTACGGAAATGATGCCGAAGAAGGGCTGTGACTACAGAGAGCATTTGACTGAATCCCAAGCAAAAAGAACAAAAAAAATGAAACATAGTTATTGAAATGGATTTAAAATCAATTATAAAAGACAAATGAGATACAGTTATTTCGACATCAAAGTAAACTGCGACAAAATGGATGAAAAATTTTGTGCTCACACATGGATGTGTGTTGTCCCACCTTTGCAGTTCATAATTCATGTGGATCAATCTATGGAAAAAAAAATATATATAAATTCATTAAGAAAGTTTAAGTACGTCTCCACTTACCGCTGATGTGGCCATTGTAATAACTGACATAAATACGTCAACGAACGATGCACTGGGAAGATGAGGACATTAAATGTTTAAAAGAAAAATACATTCTAACGAAGGAAATCTTCACAGAGAAGCGAAGATTGAAAATCATAAACGTATTGATTCCATACATTGTTTTGTTCATCCCAGATGATCAGAGATGAAGAAGGTAACCTATACAGATCAAGTGAACCAGAGATGTGGTCAACGAGATGATTATGAACCAGGGGTCTGGTCAACGACGTGATTATGAACCAGGGGTCGGGTCAATGACAAGATCGTGAACCAGAGGTCTGGTCAACGACACGATGATGAACCAGAGGTCTGGTCAACGACACGATGATGAACCAGGGGTCTGGTCAACGACAGGATCATGAACCAGAGGTCTGGTCAACGACACGATGATGAACCAGAGGTCTGGTCAACGACGTGATTATGAACCAGGGGTCGGGTCAATGACAAGATCGTGAACCAGGGGTCTGGTCAACGACACGATGATGAACCAGAGGTCTGGTCAACGACACGATGATGAACCAGAGGTCTGGTCAACGACACGATGATGAACCAGAGGTCCCACTATTAAGCTACTATCCAGCATTTTGCTGTGGTCAATATTACTATGTCGTCCCGGTTATGAAGCTCGGGGATTGTTGTAACCCTCAGTCATAACAGTAACTCTTATGTGACTAAAGAAGATGACACACAAGGAGTTCCACCCCATAACTCAGAATCTGTTACATTCAGATGCTATTCCCAGAAACACTAGAATAACAGCTTCACTTCTCCCCCCCTCTTGTCATTTCAGTGATAACTTTGATTCCTTTGTCCTTATTGTATAAATGTGTGTGTGTGTGGTGTGTGTGTGTGTGGTGTGTGTGTGTGTGGTGTTAACACAGGTTCCTCGCTATGACTTGGCCTCCAGTTAAAAGTAAAGGTATACAAATTGCAAGGACTTCCCTCAGGTGGGGTTTATGACCTTTGTATCATACATGAAGACCGGTGGAAAAACCTGTCCTGTTGGTTGTACGCGTCCAGGTATATATAGCGCCAGCAAGCCAGGTTACCAGCATCAAAGCTGTGATCGCTTCTGCACCATGACATGAAGGTAAGCGGCTCTGGCAACACCTGGCTCTACCTGGTCATATCTTCCCTTGTACCTGTGTCACACACTGAGAGACAATTTGGTATTGGATGTGAACATGTTCATTGCTGAGTATCATCTTATGAACTTGTTGACCGTCTAAAACAATCTCTTTCATCACTAGGTCTAATAATTCAATTACGAAATATATTCCACATAAGATTAATGATGTATATATATACCAATTGAAAGTGTTACGTGAAATAGACATATAATCCCAAAGGACATCATTAATGCTGGGAATTATCGTGTAATTTGACCGACTTGTTTTGCAGGTACTTTTCCTGGTGGGTCTAGCGGCCGTGGTTGCCACAGAGAAGGTCCCCACATCCTATTCCGCCCCCCAGGTAGGCCGCTCATGTACACTCTTACTGACTGCTCTGTTGTTCTGTACATCTGGTATAGAGTCTCGAACACATGTTGGAATACCATAAGGAATACAGAATTATTGCTAATATGTCCGTTGCTTTATCTATATTCTCCATTATGGTTGTAGATTTTGAATCATTCATCATGGGATTCAATTGTATTTCCAGCCTCGATATGTCTCATCTGAGGAGATTGTGCCTCCCAGTTATGGCTTCGACTGGGCTGTGCAAGACGGCGATTCAGGCAACTCCTACGGCCAACAGGAGACCCGAGACCACGACCACACCCAAGGGTCGTATACCGTACAGCTTCCTGACGGTCGTCTGCAGAGGGTGACTTACTACGTGGACGGTGACTCAGGCTTCGTGGCCGAAGTCTCCTACGAGGGCGAGGCCAGGTACCCTGAGTCACGCGAGTACCAGCCACCCCAGACCCAGTACAGGTCTCCCTAAGGCAGATGGTTCTGTAGAGGGTTCTGTGCGCGTCCCACTAAACCAAGGCGCCACAATGTCTCCAACGATAACCAGGGGGGGGGGGGGGGGGGGGGGGGGGGGGGGGGGGGGGGGGGGGGGGGGGGGGGGGGGGGGGGGGGGGGGGGGGGGGGGGTCGTCTGACACCCTGGCATGACACACACACACACACACACACACACACACACACACACACACACACACACACACACAGTTCGAGCCAAGGCTTTCTGTGTCCCCATTTCTTAAGTCTCACGTCTCTTGTGGTCGTCTGTCTCTTGGCCCTGTCTCGCGTCTGTGGGAGTTAACTGTCTCTCAAGCACTGTCAATATGTCCAGTACTTGTGATCTTGAAAATGATAACTGTTTACTCTAAAGCTGTCTGTTATCTTTAGACCCCCTCCTCCTCCTCCCACACTGCTCAGTCGTTGAGATCACAAGTGAGCCTTTCTTGTTATGACTTCCAGAACTTAACAGGCGATTATGATACGGTAAACTGTTATTAGTTAGAGCTTGCAGAAGTTAAAGCCCCAAGTTCGTCTGAGTGTGTTAGTTAATAATGTAGAACAGATCCTCCGACTGTCAGTTTCAATGGCCTGATAACTCAGGTCTTTCCCCCGATTTCAAAATCTTTATTTGAACTAAATTACTTGACTTCAAAACCGGAACGCGACGCTATCAGATGATGACGACAAATGACGAAAGACGTTGGCGAGGAAAAGCAAAATATTGGTCCGATGCCTTGCCTTCACTGACGTAACATAGGTTCGATCCTTTGACTCTCCTCTACCCAAAAAGTCTTCTTTATCGAGAGCTAAGGACTCGCTCACTAGGGACGAGGGTAGGCTGACGATATCATAAACCCGTCGTCTGACACCCTGGCATGACACACACACACACAGTTCGAGCCAAGGCTTTCTGTGTCCCCATTTCTTAAGTCTCACGTCTCTTGTGGTCGTCTGTCTCTTGGCCCTGTCTCGCGTCTGTGGGAGTTAACTGTCTCTCAAGCACTGTCAATATGTCCAGTACTTGTGATCTTGAAAATGATAACTGTTTACTCTAAAGCTGTCTGTTATCTTTAGACCCCCTCCTCCTCCTCCCACACTGCTCAGTCGTTGAGATCACAAGTGAGCCTTTCTTGTTATGACTTCCAGAACTTAACAGGCGATTATGATACGGTAAACTGTTATTAGTTAGAGCTTGCAGAAGTTAAAGCCCCAAGTTCGTCTGAGTGTGTTAGTTAATAATGTAGAACAGATCCTCCGACTGTCAGTTTCAATGGCCTGATAACTCAGGTCTTTCCCCCGATTTCAAAATCTTTATTTGAACTAAATTACTTGACTTCAAAACCGGAACGCGACGCTATCAGATGATGACGACAAATGACGAAAGACGTTGGCGAGGAAAAGCAAAATATTGGTCCGATGCCTTGCCTTCACTGACGTAACATAGGTTCGATCCTTTGACTCTCCTCTACCCAAAAAGTCTTCTTTATCGAGAGCTAAGGACTCGCTCACTAGGGACGAGGGTAGGCTGACGATATCATAAACCCGTCGTCTGACACCCTGGCATGACACACACACACACACACAGTTCGAGCCAAGGCTTTCTGTGTCCCCATTTCTTAAGTCTCACGTCTCTTGTGGTCGTCTGTCTCTTGGCCCTGTCTCGCGTCTGTGGGAGTTAACTGTCTCTCAAGCACTGTCAATATGTCCAGTACTTGTGATCTTGAAAATGATAACTGTTTACTCTAAAGCTGTCTGTTATCTTTAGACCCCCTCCTCCTCCTCCCACACTGCTCAGTCGTTGAGATCACAAGTGAGCCTTTCTTGTTATGACTTCCAGAACTTAACAGGCGATTATGATACGGTAAACTGTTATTAGTTAGAGCTTGCAGAAGTTAAAGCCCCAAGTTCGTCTGAGTGTGTTAGTTAATAATGTAGAACAGATCCTCCGACTGTCAGTTTCAATGGCCTGATAACTCAGATCTTTCCCCCGATTTCAAAATCTTTATTTGAACTAAATTACTTGACTTCAAAACCGGAACGCGACGCTATCAGATGATGACGACAAATGACGAAAGACGTTGGCGAGGAAAAGCAAAATATTGGTCCGATGCCTTGCCTTCACTGACGTAACATAGGTTCGATCCTTTGACTCTCCTCTACCCAAAAAGTCTTCTTTATCGAGAGCTAAGGACTCGCTCACTAGGGACGAGGGTAGGCTGACGATATCATAAACCCGTCGTCTGACACCCTGGCATGACACACACACACACGGAAATGATGCCGAAGAAGGGCTGTGACTATAGAGAGCATTTGACTGAATCCCAAGCAAAAAGAACAAAAAAAATGAAACATAGTTATTGAAATGGATTTAAAATCAATTATAAAAGACAAATGAGATACAGTTATTTCGACATCAAAGTAAACTGCGACAAAATGGATGAAAAATTTTGTGCTCACACATGGATGTGTGTTGTCCCACCTTTGCAGTTCATAATTCATGTGGATCAATCTATGGAAAAAAAAAAATATATATATATATATATGAATCCACTTACCGCTGATGTGGCCATTGTAATAACTGACATAAATACGTCAACGAACGATGCACTGGGAAGATGAGGACATTAAATGTTTAAAAGAAAAATACATTCTAACGAAGGAAATCTTCACAGAGAAGCGAAGATTGAAAATCATAAACGTATTGATTCCATACATTGTTTTGTTCATCCCAGATGATCAGAGATGAAGAAGGTAACCTATACAGATCAAGTGAACCAGAGATGTGGTCAACGAGATGATTATGAACCAGGGGTCTGGTCAACGACGTGATTATGAACCAGGGGTCGGGTCAATGACAAGATCGTGAACCAGAGGTCTGGTCAACGACAGGATCATGAACCAGAGGTCTGGTCAACGACACGATGATGAACCAGAGGTCTGGTCAACGACACGATGATGAACCAGAGGTCTGGTCAACGACACGATGATGAACCAGAGGTCTGGTCAACGACACGATGATGAACCAGAGGTCTGGTCAACGACACGATGATGAACCAGAGGTCTGGTCAACGACACGATGATGAACCAGAGGTCCCACTATTAAGCTACTATCCAGCATTTTGCTGTGGTCAATATTACTATGTCGTCCCGGTTATCAAGCTCGGGGATTGTTGTAATCCTCAGTCATAACAGTAACTCTTATGTGACTAAAGAAGATGACACACAAGGAGTTCCACCCCATAACTCAGAATCTGTTACATTCAGATGCTATTCCCAGAAACATTAGAATAACAGATTCACTTCTCCCCCCCTCTTGTCATTTCAGTGATAACTTTGATTCCTTTGTCCTTATTGTATAAATGTGTGTGTGTGTGTGTGTGTGTGTGTGTGTGTGACCAAGTAAGTTATAAGGCTTGAATGTCGGGTGAGGGTGAGGCAATTCTACAGCAGTCCACAAAAAAAATGGATACATGAAGGTGAAATCGCACTTCAGTAGGAGGTCATATCATTCTATCTAACATGTAATTTGTCTATACAAGTGGCACGACATGTTTCGTAGCGACAACCCACCTCATCATCAGGTGCCAATACTTTATAAAGGTATCTGAATCAACATCACAATAGCAGAAGGACTTGTCCGGCGTCTATCAAACTTTATACATAACGTTAGGGCTGTTTTCCCACAGCTCCAGCAACATTACAAAAAGGAAATCATGAGTTCTTTGGGGAGAAATATATCCATTACGGGACTTTGCTCCTTCTCGTCAATCGCATCCGAACAACTCCTTTTCTGAGAAGGTGTTCCACTATATACCATGGACTGTTTTGTCCTTGTATGGAGTACTGCTCTCACGTCTGGGAGGGGAGGGAAGGGTTCTGTCTCTATCACCATGGGTACTTGACAATGTTCAGTCCAAAGCAGATGAGTCATTGTTTCGGCAGTGTTTTCTCAGAGAGGAATGTTCATTGTGGACACTAAAGAGTGAGAGAGAGAGAGAGAGAGAGAGAGAGAGAGAGAGAGAGAGAGAGAGAGAGAGAGAGAGAGAGAGAGAGAGAGAGAGAGAGAGAGAGAGAGAGATGTCCAAGCGTGCAGTTGTGTTGGGTAAGTTGCTAACACACGGAGGAGAGAGAGAGAGAGAGAGAGAGAGAGAGAGAGAGAGAGAGAGAGAGAGAGAGAGAGAGAGAGAGAGAGAGAGAGAGAGAGAGAGAGAGAGAGAGAGAGAGAGACTAACAACTGTAATGCAATCCAGCATTTATGGTGCAAGTGAGAGGTGAGGAGCCTCAAAAAAACAGACATATTAGAGTCGTGCATGAATTTATTACCAATATTACTCTATATAGGATTAACAGTTAACATCTGAATGGTCGATCATGATATATTTCTAAATGGGAAGAACTGAATGACAGAAGACATGTCACCTTTATGAGAATGGACGACAGAGAGAGAGAGAGAGATAGATCCAGGAACACCTGCCATTAGCCAGGTTATCACAGGTATATACAACGGTCCAGATTATCATAATTACAGAAGGAACGTTGTTTTCCTGTAGACATTAGGTGCCAGGTTTGGTAACAGTGATGGAAGTGGCCATCAGGTGTGTGTGGGTGGAGGGGCGTCCCTGGGTAAGCAGTGGAGACATTGTGGCCGCCTTGGTTTAGTGGGACGCGCACAGAACCCTCTACAGAACCATCTGCCTTAGGGGGAACTGTACTGGGTCTGGGGTGGCTGGTACTCGCGAGACTCAGGGTACCTGGCCTCGCCCTCGTAAGTGACTTCGGCCACGAAGCCTGAGTCACCGTCCACGTAGTAAGTCACCCTCTGCAGACGACCGTCGGGAAGCTGTACAGTGTACGACCCTTGGATGTTGTATTCTTCTCGGGCCTCCTTGTGGTCGAAAGCGTTGCCTGATTCGCCGTCTTGCACAGTCCAGTCGTAGCCATAGTTGCTGGGCACAAGCTCCTCAGATGAGTCGTATCGAATAGGCTGGAAGTACAGTTGAATCCCATGATGAATTACCCAAAATCTACAACCATAATGGAGAATATAGATAAAGCAACGGACATATTAGCAATAATTCTGTATTCCTTATGGTATTCCAACATGTGTTCGAGACTCTATACCAGATGTACAGAACAACAGAGCAGTCAGTAAGAGTGTACATGAGCGGCCTACCTGGGGGGCGGAATAGGATGTGGGGACCTTCTCTGCGGCAACCACGGCCGCTAGACCCACCAGGAAAAGTACCTGCAAAACAAGACGGTCATGGGATTGCAAAACAACACGGTCATGGGATTAACATCATCCATAACTGAGCCGAACTGTGGATAGTGAAATCCCTATCTGGCTGAATTACAGTTCGTTTCAGGTGAACCCGTATAATATCTTGAGGTAAAACTGTCTTCATTGTGAATATTTCAGCAAAACACACTCGAAATATATTTTCTTGCATGTAAAAAGTTCACATCAAAGACAGATCGAGACAGAGACCTTTACAGTAGCGTAAAATTAGGTCTATTTCAGACCAGGTCGAGCCAGGTGTTGCCAGAGCCACTTACCTTCATGTTCATGGTGCAGAAGCGATCACAGCTTTGATGCTGGTAACCTGGCTGCTCACCTATTTATACCTGGACGAGTACACCGCTGCAGGACAGGTTCCCCCCCTTCCCTCCCCGCCATCTCATCAGTCTACATGTATGATACAATAGTAGACCCAACCCTGTGAATACGTGTTCAACAGTAAAGTGTCACTTTTTCCTTGGAAATGAAGAAATTCGTACCGCAACGTCTCATGTTGTACACATGTACGTGCACAAGACGAATATTTGCATAACTACGATGTTATCGCTGTCTTGCATAATATATAATATATATATATATATATATATATATATATATATATATATATATATATATATATATATATATATATATATATATATATATATATATATATATATATATATTCCTATGAGTCCACGGGGAAAATGAAACACGATAAGTTCCCAAGCACTTTCGTGTAATAATCACATCATCAGGGGAGACACAAGAGAGAAATATAAGTCAATTGATATACATCGAAGAGACGAAGCTAAGACGCCATTTGGTAAACATGTTTACCAAATGACGTCCTAGCTTCGTGTCTTCGATTTATGTCAACTGACTTATATTTCTCTCTTGTGTCTCCCCTGATGATGTGATTATTACACGAAAGTGCACTTGGGAACTACCGTGTTTCATTTTCCCCGTGGACTCATAGGAATATCTTGATCACGCGCAAAACTGTGATCCTTTCCAACATATATATATATATATATATATATATATATATATATATATATATATATATAGTTTGTGATAAGTATATTGAAGAACTTATTTCTATTTTTGGTTACCACACACACCTTTTTTTGCTCAATTCCAAAATCAATATCAAATATTCCCATTGACAACGATTTATAGAGAGTAAAATTGGGTTGGATTTGAATGGGGGAGGAAGGGGATTGGGGAATGGTTGAAGGCTGCAGGATTTCAGACAAGCAAGATGCGACCAGAGTGAATCGAGTATGACTTCTCAGAGTGAAAGAAAAAACGAGGCGGATTAATTGTAAGTGTGTCAGCGAGACGAGCTGACCAGTGAAGTTCAAGTGTGAGAGGTTAAGAATGCGAGTAATGGTTGCATGATGTGCCGCGTAATGTTAGAGGGCGAGGAGGGTTCGGATCCCGCCCTCAAGAGAAAACTGGCACATGGTGGGTGACTTGAGTAAATGAGTTTGCTAGAGAATGGATGGGTGGGTAAAAGGTGAGTCTGGGAAAGACCCCATGATGTATATAACAGTGGTGAATATCCCTGGGGATAGGGGAGAAAGAATACTTCCCACGTATTCCCTGCGTGTCGTAGAAGACGACTAAAAGGGGAGGGAGCGGGTGGTTGGAAATCCTCCCCTCTCTTTTTTTTTTTTTTTAATTTTCCAAAAGAAGGAACAGAGAAGGGGGCCAGGTGAGGATATTCCCTCACAGGCCCAGTCCTTTGTTCTTAACGCTACCTCGCTGACGCGGGAAATGGCGAATAGTATGAAAAAAAAAAAATAATATATATATATATATATATATATATATATATATATATATATATATATATATATATATATATATATATATATACTATTTGCCATTTCCCGCGTTAGCGAGGTAGCGTTAAGAAAAGAGGACTGGGCCTTTGAGGGAATATCCTCACGTGGCCCCCTTTTCTGTTCTTTCTTTTAGTCGCCTACGACACGCAGGGAATACGTGGGAAGTATTCTTTCTCCCCTATCCCCAAGGATGATATATTTTATTTATTCATTATACTTTGTCGCTCTCCCGCGTTAGCGAGGTAGGGCAAGGAAACAGACGAAAGAATGGCCCAACCCACCCACATACACATGCATATACATACACGTCCACACACGCACATATACATACCTATACATTTCAACATATACATATATGTACATACACAAACATATACATATATACACATGTACATAATTCATACTTGCTGCCTTTTATTCATTTCCGTCGCCACCCCGCCACACATGAAATGACAACCCTCTCCCCCCGCATGTGCGCGAGGTAGCGCTAGGAAAAGACAACAAATGCCACATTCGTTCACACTCAGTCTCTAGCTGTCATGTATAATGCACCAAAACCACAGCTCCCTTTCCACATCCAGGCCCCATAAAACTTTCCATGGTTTACCCTAGACACTTCACAAGCCCTGGTGCAATCCACTGACAGCACGTCGACCCCAGTGTCCCACATCATTTCAATTCATTCTATTCCTTGCACGCCTCTCACCCTCCTGCATGTTTAGGTCCCGATCGCTCAAAATCTTTTTCACTCCATCTTTCCACCTCCAATTTGGTCTCCCACTTCTCCTCGTTCCCTCCATCTCTGACACATATATCCTCTTTGTCAACCTTTCCTCACCCATTCTCTCCATGTGACAGAACCATTTCAAAACACCCTCTTCTGCTCTCTCAACCACACTCTTTTTATTACCACACATCTCTCTTACCCTTTCATCACTTACTCGATCAAACCACCTCACACCACATATTGTCCTCAAACATCTCATTTCCAACACATCCAACCTCCTCCGCACAACTCTATCTATAGTCCACGCCTTGCAACAATATAACATTGCTGGAACCACTATTCCTTCAAACATACCCATTTTTGCTTTCCGAGATAATGTTCTCGCCTTCCACACATTTTCCAAAACTCCCAGAACTTTCGCCCCCTCCCCCACCCTGTGACTCACTTCCTCTTCTATGGTTCCATCCGCTGCCAAATCCACTCCCAGATATCTTAAACACTTCACTTCCTCCACTTTTTTCCATTCAAACTTACCTCCCAATTGACTTGTCCCTCAACCCTACTGTACCTAATAACCTTGCTCTTATTCACTTTTACTCTTCGCTTTCTTCTTTTACACACGTTACCAAACTCAGTCACCAGCTTCTGCAGTTTCTCATCCGAATCATCCACCAGCGATGTATCATCAGCGAACAACAACTGACTCCCTTCCCAAGCTCTCTCATCCACAACAGACTGCATACTTGCCCCTCTCCAAAACTCTTGCATTCACCTCCCTAACAACCCCATCCATAAACAAACTAAACAACCATGGAGACATCACGCCGCAAACTGGCATTCACTGAGAACCAATCACTTTCCTCTCTTCCTACTCGTACACATGCCTTACATCCTCGATAAAAACTTTTCACTGCTTCTAGCAACTTGCCTCCCACACCATATATTCTTAATACCTTCCACAGAGCATCTCTATCAACTCTATCATATGCCTTCTCCAGATCCATGAATGCTACATACAAATCCATTTGCTTTTCTAAGTATTTCTCACATACATTCTTCAAAGCAAACACCTGATCCACACATCCTCTACCACTTCTGAAACCACACTGCTCTTCCCCAATCTGATGCTCTGTGCATGCCTTCACCTTCTCAATCAATACCCTCCTATATAATTTCCCAGGAATACTCAACAAACTTATACCTCTGTAATTTGAACACTCACCTTTTTTCCCTTTGCCTATGTACAATGGCACTATGCATGCATTCCGCCAATCCTCAGGCACCTTACCATGAGTCATACATACATTAAACATCCTTACCAACTAGTCAACAACACAGTCATCCTCTTTTTTAATAAATTTCACTGCAATACCATCCAAACCCGCTGCCTTGCCAGCTTTCATCTTCCACAAAGCTTTTACTACCTCTTCTCCGTTTATCAAATCATTCTCCCTAACCCTCTCGCTTCGCACACCACCTCGACCCAAACACCCTATATCAGCCACTTTATCATCTAACACATTCACCAAACCCTCAAAATACTCACTCCATCTCCTTCTCACATCACCACTGCTTGTTATCACCTCCCCATTAGCCCCCTTCACCGATGCTCCCATTTGTTCTCTTGTCTTACGCACTTTATTTACCTCCTTCCAAAACATCTTTTTAATCTCCCTAAAATTTAATGATACTCTCTCACCCCAACTCTCATTTGCCCTCTTTTTCACCTCTTGCATCTTTCTCTTGACCTTCTGCCTCTTTCTTTTATACATCTCCCACTCATTTGTATTATTTCCCTGCAAAAATCGTCCAAATGCTTCTCTCTTCTCTTTCACTGATAATCTTACTTCTTCATCCCACCACTCACTACCCTTTCTAATCTGCCCACCTCCCAAGTTTCTCATGCCACTAGCATCTTTTGCGCAAGCCATCACTGCTTCTCTAAATACATCCCATTCCTGCCCCACTCTCCTTACATCCTTTGCTCTCACCTTTTTCCATTCTGTACGCAGTCTCTCCTGGTACTTCCTCACACAAGTCTCCCTCCCAAGCTCACTTACTCTCACCACTCTCTTCACCCCGACAATCTCTCTTCTTTTCTGAAAACCTCTACAAATCTTCACCTTCGCCTCCACAAGATAATGATCATACATCCCTCCAGTTGCATTTCATAGCACATTAACATCCAAAAGTCTCTCTTTCGCACGTTTATCAATTAACACAAAATCCAATAACGCTCTCTGGCCATCTCTCCTAATTACATACGTATACTTATGTATATCTCTCTTTTAAACAAGGTATTCCCAATTACCAGTCCTTTTTCAGAACACAAATCTACAAGCTCTTCACCATTTCCATTTACAACATTGAACACCACATGTACACCAATTATTCCCTCAACTGCCACATTACTCACCTTTGCATTCAAATCACCCATCGCTATAACTCGGTCTCGTGCATTAAAACTACTAACACACTCACTCAGCTGTTCCCAAAACACTTGCCTCTCATGATCTTTCTTCTCATGCCCAGGTGCATATGCATCAATAATCACCCATCTCTCTCCATCCACTTTCAGTTTTACCCACATCAATCTAGAGTTTACTTTCTTACATTCTATCACATACTCCCACCACTCCTGTTTCAGGAGTAGTGCTACTCCTTCCCTTGCTCTTGTCCTCTCACTAACCCCTAACTTTACTCCCAAGACATTCCCAAACCACTCTTCCCCTTTACTCTTGAGCTTCGTTTCGCTTAGAGCCAAAACATCCAGGTTCCTTTCCTCAAACACACTACCTATCTCTCCTTTTTTTTTTTTTTTCATCTTGGTTACATCCACACACATTTAGACACCCCAATCTGAGCCTTCGAGGAGGATAAGCACTCCCCGCGTGACTCCTTGTTTCCCCGTTTGGAAAGTTAAAATACAAGGAAGGGAGGGTTTCTAGCCCCCCGCTCCCGTCCCCTGTAGTCGCCATCTACGACACGTGAGGAATGCGTGGGAAGTATTCTTTCTCCCCTATCCCCAGGGATAATATATATATATATATATATATATATATATATATATATATATATATATATATATATATATATATATATATATATGGACTGCGTACATCAGAGGGCAAGGGGGTTGTCAATGGATGCCCCGGGCATGAGGAATGATGCGATCGGCAAAAAAATAAAATCGTTACGCCTCTGGTAGAAAATGGGAATGTGACTTGGTAGCTTGCATGATCTCTGGTCTAGGAAAAACGAGGGCTGGGTGGCCGTCAGTCAGACCATAAGGCAGTAGTAATAATCTGTTTACTCTTCTGCTGTAGGTGGTGCAGAACCAGGAATATGGACAGGGGGGATGGGAGGGTATAACCGCTAAAGATTAACAACAGGAACGATGTGGAATGAGACGATGAACCCGAGATGTCGAGTTGAGCGAGAAGTTGAGATGGTTCGAAAGAGTTCAAGGTTAGGTTCGGGTCATGTGAAGATGGCTTTAAGAAAGCACTGGTCGCCATGGTCGTGTGCAACACTATCTGTGGACCGATTTGTGTGTGCATGGGAAGGTGATATGACGATTTAAGACGGCTGTTTGAGGAGGGAACGAACTCACAAGGAAATACTGCATCTCCTACAAAAAATTAACTAATGGAGGACAAGGGGTGTAGTGTAGAAAGTCCGAGTGGGTTAAAAAGGATGGTATATATACCTAATACAAAAATGGGGACATCAGAAGAATCAGTGAAAATTTAGAAAAACGATAGAATTCCTGGAGGCATACGAAAAATAAATAAAATAAAGATTAAATATAAATACGAAGCGAGAGTTCATAGGACGAGCCTGGGAAATAGCTGATATAGATGAAGCTTGCGGAGGGAAAGTCTGCCTTTACAAACTCATCAACAAAGGCAGTGAAGCGAACGTGTCTAACGCTACAAGGGAAGCAGATGTTTGGGGAAGGAAGACAGAACAAGTGAGGGATATGGATATTGTCCTGTCGAAAGTGACAGTCTTCACATTGAGATCTTCTCTGGGTGGGGTTTATGAACTTAGTAGCAAACACGTGTATTGGTGGAGAAAAAAAAGAAAAAAAAACTTGTCTGTAGCGCTTAGGCGTCCAGGTATAAATAGGTGAGCAGCCAGGTTACCAGCATCAAAGCTGTGATCGCTTCTGCACCATGAACATGAAGGTAAGCGGCTCTGGCAACACCTGACTCTACCTGGTCAGATATACACTTTGCATCACTGGTAGATGACTGTTTCGATTCGTATTTGATTTGATCTTGTATCCAAGAGGATATATTACGAGCGCTTGCTGCTCAAATGTTCATACCTGAAGAAAAATTCATTTCGTTTAATATGGGATGAAGAACCAGGAAATGTCAGACAGAAGAATGCTACAGAATATTTCATACCTGAAACGAACTGTAATTCAGCCAGATAGGGATTTCACTATCCATAGTTCGGCTCAGTTATGGATGATGTTAATCCCATGACCGTGTTGTTTTGCAATCCCATGACCGACTTGTTTTGCAGGTACTTTTCCTGGTGGGTCTAGCGGCCGTGGTTGCCACAGAGAAGGTCCCCACATCCTATTCCGCCCCCCAGGTAGGCCGCTCATGTACACTCTTACTGACTGCTCTGTTGTTCTGTACATCTGGTATAGAGTCTCGAACACATGTTGGAATACCATAAGGAATACAGAATTATTGCTAATATGTCCGCTGCTTTATCTATATTCTCCATTATGGTTGTAGATTTTGGGTAATTCATCATGGGATTCAACTGTACTTCCAGCCTATTCGATACGACTCATCTGAGGAGCTTGTGCCCAGCAACTATGGCTACGACTGGACTGTGCAAGACGGCGATTCAGGCAACGCTTTCGACCACCAGGAGGCCCGAGAAGAATACAACATCCAAGGGTCGTACACTGTACAGCTTCCTGACGGTCGTCTGCAGAGGGTGACTTACTACGTGGACGGTGACTCAGGCTTCGTGGCCGAAGTCACTTACGAGGGCGAGGCCAGGTACCCTGAGTCTCGCGAGTACCAGCCACCCCAGACCCAGTACAGTTCCCCCTAAGGCAGATGGTTCTGTAGAGGGTTCTGTGCGCGTCCCACTAAACCAAGGCGGCCACAATGTCTCCACTGCTTACCCAGGGACGCCCCTCCACCCACACACACCTGATGGCCACTTCCATCACTGTTACCAAACCTGGCACCTAATGTTCTTGTATATACCTGTGATGACCAGGCTAATGGCGGGTGTTCCTGGATTCTCTCTCTCTCTCTCTCTCTCTCTCTCTCTCTCTCTCTCTCTCTCTCTCTCTCTCTCTCTCTCTCGTCCATTCACATACAGGTGACATGTCTTCTGTTATTCAGTTCTTCCCATCTTATCATATATCATGATGCGACATGCAGATGTTAACTGTTCATCCGTTATGTACTACGTTGTTTATTAAACTCATGCACAGCTATGTTGATGATCTCATTATTTATCATGCAACATCTTATCACATACGTCTGTCAGACAAGTGAGCAGTACTGTTCTCTTTTATGTTAGCTGAGATGGTTAGGGACCATCAAATGACCATTTCGATATAGGGAAACAGAACCATTAAGTAATCTACCTGTAATTTTCTTTAAGTTTTGGTAGGTCGATGACAACCGGTATTGCTAACGTATTCAAAACAGACATGAATAAGTCTTTTACAAGATACGTTCATCAAAAATCCTGCTAGGCTTATTTAGCTCCACCATCCCTGATTATAATGGCTACACCGCAGGACACCAACCAACACCGCAGGACACCAACCAACACCGCAGGACACCAACCAACACCGCAGGACACCAACCACACCGCAGGACACCAACCAACACCGCAGGACACCAACCAACACCGCAGGACACCAACCAACACCCCAGGACACCAACCAACACCCCAGGACACCAACCAATACGACCAACCAACCTTCCATCTCCAACATTTGCTTCGCTTACATTCATTATCTCTCTCCAACCACCAACATGGATCTTTTCCATTTTACCAACGACCATGAAACATTTATTCATGAAACTGACTGATGTTTATGACTTGGTGCCTAAACAAGGCAACCCATCAACTCTTCATTATTCCTAGTGTCTTGTGACCCAGCAGTTATTCTTCTTTTTATACTGGGTCAGCAATCCATCACATGAACCAGTTCGCGTGGCCAAACGCCATTAAGATATATAAGAATGTAATGACGGTCATGAATCAATGGCCTGGTTAACATCACTGTGAACCAGAGGACTGTGATTGGTCAACGAGATGATTATGAACCACTGGCCCCGATTAACAAACACGGTTCTGAACCATCATGATTAATACATATGAGACAGAGAACCGGTCCCAAGTTCAGTCTAACCATTCTATGGCTTGACTATCAATCACGACTTTATGGCCAGTCAATCAACTTTCTATTTACTGAAATACTGTCCCACCAGTGCTGTGTGACTTGATTTTCCTAGTAATCTTTGATATACGGGTCTTAATCGAATGCTTTCTTTACTTCCGCAATAAATGTTAATTATATCATAAAATAAATCAAGCAGATGTGTCATACATGAGTGATTTTATCGAAAATCATATCGAGAATGGTCTAGTAAGTGGTAGTTCTCCAAATGGTTTACAATTCAACGTCAAATGATGGTTCACAAAAAGCTCTTCAACACCTGCCGTTATGCGCCCAGGCTAGGCTTGCCCTCAACCCAAACTATAATAACCACAAACTTTAATAACAAGAAATCCGCATTGAAGTACAACCGTATTTATTTCAATATACCATAATCTGCATGTTCTTCATTATGACAGATAAATAGGAAAGTCAATAATGAGGCACAAGCAACTACGCGTCAATATTAAATTCCCAACTTGCCACAGTTCTGAGGCGGGTCGAACTCTCGACATGTTGATAGGCAAATCCTATGTTGTTGCGCGTAAACAATTTATCATTTGTTACCAAATTTAGCGACATGGATTGTGTCCAATATAACGAAAAATAACGAGAATAGGTCGAAGTGAAAGGTCTGAATATGAATATAATATAGGTTTATGAAGTTAACATCGACCCCGTAAGCTATCGCCAATAAATTTAACGTGAATAATCAAAGTGGCATATTATTGTCTGTTATTTAATGGGTCACTGCTGTAATCAGCTTTATAACCCAAAATCAAATTTAGCTGCTCAAGAACTACCTTATATGTGGCAAGGTGATGAAATGTCTACAAGCTGACATGATCAAAATGCACACACAAATGCTGGATGCACTGCATTAGATGCAATGCATTTTGACACTATGGACGGAGGAATCAGGCTGACGAGAAACTAAATTGGTTATTTTAGTATTTCCAGGTATCACATGTACATTCAAGAGATCCTAAGTGATGAAACAACGGGAGAAATCGTTAAAATAATGGAATAATTTACGGTTGAGGTTGAAGGTTAACAATATATTCGCGTATTGCCCAGACGTCACAATTATGAAGTGTAAAATGATAATAGTCTGGTCCTGCATGTAGGTGGGTCAGCCTGGAATAATCGAAACTATTCGTAAAATGTGTGCACAAGCATCAGCCTCTAAACCGAAAAAATGGGTATAAAAAAAAGCATAAAAAACATATGATTGCTTACCTTCAATAATGCACCGCCATACTTGTGGATCCAAGCCTAAACTTAAACAGTCATTTTTAACCACCCACACACTCGTTATGTTCTTTCTATACAATACTTCACTTTCTCGTCACTTAATGTAGCGTTACTCATATGTATAAATCGATATATTCATCCGATAATGCGTTTTCCGACGTATTTTCCACCCCTGCGCACCAACACTCACATCTCACGTCTAAACTCGAGCAAAACAGTCTTTTGGCGACGCCTCCCATCTCCTTTTCAGCCAATGGCCGCTCATCACCCGACCAAATTGGTCGTTTAACGTTTATAACAGTGGTTAATCACAGCTCGAGATTGCGAGGATGAAGAGGAGGGCTTTTTAAAAACAAAAGTAAAGGATGCTACGAGGCGGATGGTAATTTTAACACGGATATTGGACCTGAGCTGGTTGAGTGATAGGCCCTGTCAGTTAATAGGAAATTATTTTTTCATTTTCTGACATGATTTCTCCGTGATAGATTGTATAACTGATAAAATCTAGATCATAGAAACATATCTAGACTTTTTTTTAATGTATAACATAGTGAGAAGTATGTTACGAGTGTTTACACCAAGGGCAAGTGTAAAGAGTAAACTGCATAAGATTATTTAATTACGTAAAATATTTACAATGCCTGACGGTCAGTGACAGTAAATATGGCAGAGGAATTTGAAGCGATGAATGAAGGGAAATTATCAATAACATAACAAGACAGAGAACCAGAAACACATATTTCATGCCCATCGGAAGACATTGACGTTTTTCTCCGTTTCTTCTAGGAGGAGGGGCGTCCCTGGGTAAGCAGTAGAGACATTGTGGCCGCCTTGGTTTAGTGGGACGCGCACAGAACCCTCTACAGAACCATCTGCCTTAGGGGGAACTGTACTGGGTCTGGGGTGGCTGGTACTCGCGAGACTCAGGGTACCTGGCCTCGCCCTCGTAGGAGACTTCGGCCACGAAGCCTGAGTCACCGTCCACGTAGTAAGTCACCCTCTGCAGACGACCGTCAGGAAGCTGTACAGTGTACGACCCTTGGGTGTGGTCGTGGTCTCGGGTCTCCTGTTGGCCGTAGGAGTTGCCTGAATCGCCGTCTTGCACAGCCCAGTCGAAGCCATAACTGGGAGGCACAATCTCCTCAGATGAGTCGTATCGAATAGGCTGGAAATACAATTGAATCCCATGATGAATGATTCAAAATCTACAACCATAATGGAGAATATAGATAAAGCAACGGACATATTAGCAATAATTCTGTATTCCTTATGGTATTCCAACATGTGTTCGAGACTCTATACCAGATGTACAGAACAACAGAGCAGTCAGTAAGAGTGTACATGAGCGGCCTACCTGGGGGGCGGAATAGGATGTGGGGACCTTCTCTGTGGCAACCACGGCCGCTAGACCCACCAGGAAAAGTACCTGCAAAACAACACGGTCAAATTACACGATAATTCCCAGCATTAATGATGTCATTTGGGATTATATGTCTATTTCACGTAACACTTTCCATTGGTATATATATACATCATTAATCTTATGTGGAATATATTTCGTAATTGAATTATTAGACCTAGTGATGAAAGAGACTGATTTAGACGGTCAACAAGTTCATAAGATGATACTCAGCAATGAACATGTTCACATCCAATACTAAATTGTCTCTCAGTGTGTGACACAGGTACAAGGGAAGATATGACCAGGTAGAGTCAGGTGTTGCCAGAGCCGCTTACCTTCATGTTCATGGTGCAGAAGCGATCACAGCTTTGATGCTGGTAACCTGGCTTGCTGGCGCTATATATACCTGGACGCGTACAACCAACAGGACAGGTTTTTCCACCGGTCTTCATGTATGATACAAAGGTCATAAACCCACCCCGAGAGAAGTCCTTATGACCTACATACTGTCGTCACTTTCGACAGGAAACTAAAGAGAGTGAGAGTGCGACATTTGACGTCGCACACTTACAAAACAAAATTTATATTCCGACCCCAGTCACTCGCTATGTCGCATCTGTTTATGGAAATTTCTATCAAATCATAGTCATGAAATTTTGTTTTCGTGGCTCGGTGATCACCTGGAACGTCACCTTGATTTGTTGTGATAGTGAGAGGAAAATGACCTCATCATCTTGGAAGCTGCCCCAGCAGCAGGAACCAGTCTTAACCTACTTTCGTTCACTTCGCTCCTCTCTTGTCCAGAGGACAACGTGAGGAAGGAGCCTGGAATGTTGATATTGTCTTGTGCCAGCCACGGTTTCCGACCCTAGTGGTCATCTGGCACATCGTCGGCAGAAGGTGTCATGCCACACGTCTGCCTACATGACATTATTGGTCAACACATATTATAAAGAACACACAAACAGCGACTGTCAACACAGGTGAAATACTTCTAAGAGATACCCAGCCTACACTGGACCAGATTGTTTTGAATATGCACGACACGCAGGTGTTGGTACCCACTGATGGGGTCAACATGCAGGTGTTGGTACCCACTGGTGGGGTCAACATGCAGGTGTTGGTACCCACTGGTGGGGTCAACATGCAGGTGTTGGTACCCACTGGTGGGGTCAACATGCAGGTGTTGGTACCCACTGGTGGGGTCAACATGCAGGTGTTGGTACCCACTGATGGGGTCAACATGCAGGTGTTGGTACCCACTGATGGGGTCAACATGCAGGTGTTGGTACCCACTGGTGGGGTCAACATGCAGGTGTTGGTACCCACTGGTGGGGTCAACATGCAGGTGTTGGTACCCACTGATGGGGTCAACATGCAGGTGTTGGTACCCACTGGTGGGGTCAACATGCAGGTGTTGGTACCCACTGCTGGAGTAAACAGCTTAATTCTCGTTTGTTGATACTAATATCGAGGTATTCTTCCACTCACTGTGTCCCCCACTTTATCATACTATATTTCCTTGGGTAAAATTTTCTCCTTCGTGTTATCAGTCATATATTACCGGGGCTTCGTTGACCTGATCGAAGTCGCCTTACTCTCGTAATCAATAGACCAAGTGACATGTGTCCTCCAGTTTAGTTTGTGGTCCAGAGTGGCACCTTGTGTGTGTGTCTGTGTGTGTGTGCGTGTGTGTGTGTGCGTGATAACTACTTGTGTGTTACGGAGAGAGAGAGAGAGAGAGAGAGAGAGAGAGAGAGAGAGAGAGAGAGAGAGAGAGAGAGAGAGAGAGAGAGAGAGAGAGAGAGAGGGGGGGGGGGGGGGTTTACACTCGCCTTAACTCCTTAATCAACCTTGTAAGTACATGAGCAGCGGAAGCATAACACCGTCAATATAGTGAACACTGACTTAGAATGTTTCGAGACTCTGGTCTTGAGTATCATTTCTCTAACAACGCAGAAAGCAAAAGGTCGAGACTTTAATGTACCGAACCTCCACCGGAACTGTTTTGATTTCAAGGTATGGTTCGAATCAACCTTCAGTATTGCAAAGAAAAGATGACTTCTAACGAAAGAAATACGAAAAGATAAGAAACTTGTTATATTCAGAAGCGTTTTGGTGTGGTGAGTTTGAGATATTCCAGCTGGAAATCTCGAGGGATAATAATCCTGTAAAATCCTCTTTATCATATGATTTTTGCGAAGCCCTGCAGCCTTTGTACGAATGAACGTATCTAAGATAATAAATAAATCTTGGCTGGAGTTTGGCTTGATGGATGTTGCTGCTATCATAGATATATCACTCCAAAGCCTGGAATTATAACTCTTGGGTTACACACACTCCAGTGTTACGGCAAGGAGGTACACTGGAGTGGGAGGTGTTTGGAGAGGGAGGTCTTCCGACCTGTTTTTAAGGATGCAACACCTGCAACTTGCTGATTAGGACTGAACCTCGACACTCAACATTGCAATTGGATATTTTCTGAAGTGAGAAATAAATATTTCTCGTAAAGAAGAGAAAAAATCGAAAGATATTTCCAAAAGAGTATTATAAGTTTTTCTTTAAGGAGTTGAACGTAAATCAGTGTCGCATAGACTAGAGTACTTTGTTTCACATATGTCAAAGCACACGAGACGACAATCACTTGTCAGTGACAGTTCGTTTATTGTGTATGGAGATATCAGATACATGTTACATGTATGGAGATATCAGATACATGGTACGTGTATGGAGATATCAGATACATGTTACGTGTATGGAGATATCAGATACATGTTACGTGTATGGAGATATCTAATACAAATGACGTGTATGAAGATATCCGATATACCTCTGTGGCTCAGTATATGTCAGTAGCTAGAACAAGATTGTGTTAACCTCTTGCAGTATTCTACCGACAGAATGGCACTAAGGAGACGAGTCTTAACCTCATCCCAGCGGGTATACATAGGTCAAGTTGAAAGAGAAAATTCTGGTCTGGAATTCCCTATATTTTAATGAATAATTTAGCACATAGATTCATTTGATACATTTCATACTCCCTTACATGTAGAAAGCTAGGAGGAAATGATGAAGGCGAAGAAGCTACAGGGAGAGAGAGAAAAGCCTCGACCTCTATATCCAAGAAGAGAAGTGATCAACGAAAATGGAAGCAGCCTATAAGGGTCTGGCTCGATCGGTCGTTGCTGAGGACAGTTCTGACGCGTCTGTGGGCTGAGGGCATGAACTGCAGGAGGCTCTTAGGGAGAACTGTACTGGGTCTGAGGTGGCTGGAACTCCCGAGACTCAGGGTACCTGGCCTCGCCCTCGTAGGTGACTTCGGCCACGAAGCCTGAGTCACCGTCCACGTAGTAAGTCACCCTCTGCAGACGACCGTCGGGAAGCTGTACAGTGTACGACCCTTGGGTGTTGTCGTGGTCTCGGGCCTCTTGGTGGTCGAAGGCGTTGCCTGATTCGCCGTCTTGCACAGCCCAGTCGAAGCCATACTTGGGAGGTTCAACCTCCTCAAATGTCTCAAATCGTTCCTGTCAAATGCGAATGATTGTCATATTATTAAGCAGTTCTTCTTTATCAAGCAAGGTCTTAGATACTTATATACATGTTCTGCAGTTCTTCTAACGTGTCATAATTACATGTGGCAGCTTATCGATGGCTATGCATCGAGAACAAACAGTTCAGTTCGAGAAATGCTTCTCATTTTGACTTACCGGGGGACTGGAATAAACTGATCTGGGTTTCTCTGCGGCAGCCACAGCTACCAGACCCAGAAGAAGAAGAAGTACCTGTAAAGCAATCAAGAATATAACCATCACATCTTGATTCACGGATGAAATGCGAACTTAAAAGCTTAATGGCGAACGTGACCTGTCACACAAAGCAGAAATATGTATCCCTCTGCCAAGAGGGAGGAATGGCTTCCTCTGTGGCGATTTACTAAATAAATTTGTAGTCGAAGCAACTCAAGAGGACTAAGACTAATATCCACCTGCCATAGACTTCACCAATCTTGTCTTCACACCTGTGAAGCACCAACCAACAACGAAGCTGTGACGAATCCTCGTCAGACTACGTGCAGCAAACGAGCAATGTACCACCTCCTTCGGGAGCGAACCTACCTTCGTGTTCATGGTGTGATGGTTGACACAGCTTTGATGCAGATGACCCGACTCCTGCCTCTATTTATACTCAGACGCGTCCAGGACTGCAGGACAGGTTTTTACGTTCTCCTACATTTACGATGCTACTGTTATAGACCTGAACGGTCTTGACCTCGTGTGGGCTTTGACCTCGTTCAGCCCTTACAACATTCAAAAGATTTCATCCAATGGGTATAGTGAGGCCTCTGGCACAGAAGCTAATCACTGGACCATTCACTCCCTCCAAGAGTTCCCTGTCTATCTGCCACCACAACAATGTTTAATGGAACTTGACAACCACAGACGTCAGCAAGTTCAAAAACGAGTATAAATCTACCAAGTTCAATTCTTTCTCTCAGATCAAGATTATTTGAGTGGTGGCACAGTGGCTGCCATATATCAGATTTCCGCCCTTCCCAGTTTCGAGGTCAGAGATCAGTCAAGGACAGAGGTCACAAATAGGCCTTGACCTAAGATGGTGGAGAGAGGCTTCGCTTGGCACAAAAGGTCATCTTATTGTAGAGGGAGCCGCCAGCCTGACCCCCATAGTGGTATAAGATCCTGATAAAAATCAAATTTGGATTCATATGATAAGAACAATCATAGTGAAGATAAGGACTGAGGATGATGATGTAGATAATGCGACTCCAACATTCCTTTTCGTACACTGGTCTAATCTCGGTCCAAACATAACGGGAAGTTGACTCTTGTGTACAGTTACACGAGTCTATGATTCAGTTCAAGAACAAGAGTAGCACAGTGAGACTGAGACCACGAAGGAACATTACTCAGATACATAAATGAAGACAAGAAAGTACCTGTCAAGACAGAATGGACGTATTGCGTCGCTTACAGCAGCTGGGCAAGGCTTTATTTTGGGTGTTAATAACATTTCTAGAAGTCGCTCGTTATATGAAAGTTCTCCCATCTACGTTCTACCATCTCTCTTTAAAAACTAGAACATTTTCCTCGACGTTGCTCCTGATGGATGAATATATACATAAGTTCGGGTAAAGCCACATGGAAATTGGTCCTTTTAGGTTTTATCTGCATCTTACGTACACTCGCTACTTATATACTTTTTTTTGCATAAGTGACAAGTGATCAATCTCTTTTCCTGGTTGTAAACTCATAGTCATAAACTGTTCTCGTGTTATTTTCTGTTCTTCGTGAACGATGCTAAAATACGCACTGGATGCGAATGGATACAAGACAGATCCGTTGAACGAAAGAACATCTGGGTCAGTTAACAAAGAAATATGTAGGAGATGCTACGGAGCTCTATATGTTAATGTATTATGGGTACAACAACCATATAGTATGTTGATGAAGTATGGGTACAAAGGGCACATGATATGTTGAATTATGAGTACAGAACCCTATGATACGTAGATGAATTATGAGTAAGAAGCCCCTATAACATGTTGATGAATTATGGGTATGAATTCCAGTATATTTTAAAGAATTATGAAGTCAATAATACAAGAATTATGAAGTCAATAATACAATAATTATGAAGTCAATAATACAAGAATTATGAAGTCAATAATACAATAATTATCAAGTCAATAATATAATAATTATCAAGTCAATAATACAATAATTATGAAGTCAATAAAACATAGGCTAGTCATGGGGAACAGCACAGTTGATGCTCTCTGAAAATGATCAGGACTGCTTTTTGAAATCGAGCAACTGACTGAGGATACATTTAGCAGATGCTGAGCACCTGTACGAGGCCAACACTAGAATATGCTTCACAACTTTGGTCACCGCAAACTTACAAAAGTAGTTGAAAAGTCAGAGAGAAATGTGACGGAAGATGGTACGAAAATTCAAACGTCTGTGCCACAGTTAGAAATCATAGATTTGTCATCTTCTACGATAGAGACTAGTAAGGTATGACTTAATAACAACCACTGAGTGTCTGAAATCCATTTTACTGATGCCGACAGTGAAGCAATCTTGCGAAAGATACAAAGACAAAACAGCCAAAGACCAGAATAACAAATCAAGAAACTCGTTAGAAAATATGTAAAGCAACATTTTTTTTTCATATAGTATGAGAGTCGTGGATGATTGACGTAACCTAGTTGAAGAAGTTCAGCCTGAGTTAAAGAGGATGGGTCTCAACCAAACAAGGAATCGACATGATTACCATCGACTTGCAAAATTGGCTTCTGAAATCGAAGTGGGAGGAGATGGGGGGTGTTGGGTGATGACAACAAACCTAGTCTGCCTCTAGTTTCAACTTAGGACCCAAGTGTCTGAGGGCAAATATCACAATAGCATTCAAGTATATGGATCAGGAAATATTCAGCCAGTTGCTCGTATCCTAGATAAGGCCAAAACTTGAATATGCTTTTCAAGTTTGGTCACCGCACCTGAAGAAGCACGAAGAGCAAATAGAGGAGGTCCAGAGGAGGCCAACAAAGATGGTGCCAGAGTTAAGAGAGATGGATTACAGGGAGAGGCTAGAGGCCTCGGATCTGTCCAACTTGGGAGAGAGAAGAGTGAAGGGTGACCAGATCACAACCCTTTAAGTCTTTAAAATAGACTGATGACATAGAGAGTAAACATCTTTGAAAGATCCAGACGGCAAAAGATGGAGCAAGACTTCAATAAGATCGTTGTGAACAAGTACTTTTCTAGTGTCAAGAGTGGTGGAGGAGGAAGAATGGAAATGACTAAGTGAAAACACTGTTAACGCAGACAGAAATGCAAAAATTGAAGAAGCTGTACGAAAGAAGAGAATGTCTCAGGGGCCCCACGAGTGTCAGACTCCCTCCCTGTTCAATACAAACAGGTAATCACACAGACACATGGAGGTCAGACAGCCTCTCCTGGAAATGACGTGGTCAGTGAGTTAACATACTACTCGACAATTGTGCCTCGTAACCTTGCTGACTTCACCAGTGGGTACCAACACCTGCATGTTGACCCCTCCAGTGGGTACCAACACCTGCATGTTGACCCCATCAGTGGGTACCAACACCTGCATGTTGACCCCATCAGTGGGTACCAACACCTGCATGTTGACCCCACCAGTGGGTACCAACACCTGCATGTTGACCCCACCAGTGGGTACCAACACCTGCATGTTGACCCCACCAGTGGGTACCAACACCTGCATGTTGACCCCATCAGTGGGTACCAACACCTGCATGTTGACCCCATCAGTGGGTACCAACACCTGCATGTTGACCCCACCAGTGGGTACCAACACCTGCGTGTTGACCCCTCCAGTGGGTACCAAAACCTGCATGTTGACCCCACCAGTGGGTACCAACACCTGCATGTTGACCCCACAACACCTGTGTGTCGTGCATATTCAAAACAATCTGGTCCAGTGTAGGCTGGGTATCTCTTGGAAGTGTTCCATCTGTGTTGACAGTCGCTGTTTGTGTGTTCTTTATAATATGTGTTGACCAATAATGTCATGTGGGCAGACGTGTGGCATGACACCTTCTGCCGACGATGTGCCAGGTGACCACTAGGGTCGGAAACTGTGGCTGGCACAATACAATATCAACATTCCAGGCTCCTTCCTCATGTTGTCCTCTGGACAAGAGAGGAGCGAAGTGAACGAAAGAGGTTAAGACTGGTTCCTGCTGCTGGGGCAGCTTCCAAGATGATGAGGTCATTTTCCTCTCACTATCACAACAAATCAAGGGAGACGTTCCAGGTGATCACTGATATAGGGAGATATGAGGATAGGTACATATAGCGTAGGACAGGTGCCCCTTCGGTGACAGGTTTGTGGAGAGCACATGAGCACTGTTCCCAGCGTCCTCACGAGCCTGTGTGAGTTTTGGCATGAGCTGTGAGGAGGATGAGGGTGAGGTCACTGACAATCGGAAGAATCCCCTCCCTCATCACCCGACGGGCTGGGAGATCCGACATCTGACAATGTGGATGAGACAAGGCAAGTGACGGACCCCAGGTGATCCAACTCTCTATCTTACACACAGAGAGAGGTTCTAAATCCTATAACGTCTATACATTAAGAAAGATCGTCTTTCCAGGAGATGCCATGACATTCAGTCGAAAATAATGGATAGCGCCGATTACAATTGGATCACTACCCACTGACTTATTTCAGTGGGGGTGTCATATCATGTGTGGCGGGGTGGCGACGGGAATGGATGAAGGCAGCAAGTATGAATATGTGCATGTGTGTATATGTATATGTCTGTATATTCATATATACGTTGAAATGTATAGGTATGTATATGTGCGTGTGTGGACATATATGTAGATACATGTGTAGATGGGTGGGTTAGGCCATTCTTTAGTCTGTTTCCTTGCGCTACCTCGCTAACGCGGGAGACATTGACAAAGGGTCTGTTATCAAGAGTAATAGCTGATTCCTTGATAGACATAACAGACTTACGGGTGTGGACCACCACAGCGTTCCGCTCGTATATCGTCAAATGATTTGGTCCACATTTGGTTCCGTAACGAGAGATGTGTGAATCATACACAGCGACTTGAATGGGAGGTCATAATTCATCAAGGGACAGTATGTCTTTCCATACGTGCGAAGTGCTGGATGTCCCACCATCACCCCTTATATCTTATGGTTGAAGGTGACAGCACAGTATTTATGTGGGTTACAAGACCTTCCGTGGGTGGGGGTATATGATCTTTGGTCTCGTAAATATAGGACGGTGGGAGGAAGGGGGGGAAAGCTGTCCTGGGAGTTGTACTCGTCCAGGTATAAATAGGTGAGCAGCCAGGTTACCAGCATCAAAGCTGTGATCGCTTCTGCACCATGAACATGAAGGTAAGCGGCTCTGGCAACACCTGGCTCTACCTGGCCATATTTTCCTTGTACCTGTGTCACACACTGAGAGAATTTCATAGTACTTTTGAGATATCATCTCCTCTGGTTGATATTCAAAGTTGATTGTTTGATGCAGTAAACAGACCCCGAGAAAGGAGAAAATAATAGACTTCATTTTCACAAGAAAGTCAAGAAATACCATATTTACATATGCCCTCGTTAGACCCAGTCTATTCAATTTCTCTTTCAGGTGTTGTTACAGGTGGGTGTAGTGCCCGTAACTGCTACACACAAGGTCCCTACACCTCATCATGCCCCTTTAGGTAAGCAACAGAAAAGTATACGCTCAGTTTTCCTTTTCGTCTTCGAGTAAATCAATTGCCTAAAATCTAGAGCAGATGAGAAATGCAAACCTGTCGCAAATATATCCTTTATATCTTCATCATCACTGCTTTGAGTAATGAGTTTATGTATCAGATGGGATTCAATTGTATTTCCAGCCTATTCGATACGACTCATCTGAGGAGTTTGAGTCTCCCAGTTATGGCTTCGACTGGGCTGTGCAAGACGGCGATTCAGGCAACTCCTACGGCCAACAGGAGACCCGAGACCACGACCACACCCAAGGGTCGTACACTGTACAGCTTCCCGACGGTCGTCTGCAGAGGGTGACTTACTACGTGGACGGTGACTCAGGCTTCGTGGCCGAAGTCTCCTACGAGGGCGAGGCCAGGTACCCTGAGTCTCGCGAGTACCAGCCACCCCAGACCCAGTACAGTTCCCCCTAAGGCAGATGGTTCTGTAGAGGGTTCTGTGCGCGTCCCACTAAACCAAGGCGGCCACAATGTCTCCACTGCTTACCCAGGGACGCCCCTCCACCCACACACACCTGATGGCCACTTCCATCACTGTTACCAAACCTGGCACCTAATGTTCTTGTATATACCTGTGTTGACCAGGCTAATGGCAGGTGCTCCTGGATTTTTCTCTCTCTCTCTCTCTCTTAAAACATTTATCTTCTTCTCTCCATTGCATATTTCACCTACAATATATCTGATGTAGAATCTATTAACTTCAAGTATGCACTGCTACAGTTCTTCTGTCTGACGGTCTTCGCCGGTCGAGGAAGACTGGATGGTTCCCAGGGGGTCGCTATCTGATCACTATCAAGCGACAGAACAGCACCTCACCCTTTTAGCCACTGCTCCTACGACCTGGCTCTCTTTCCTGTTCGTTTCTGCACCATGCACAGTCTCAAACCCAACCTCTTCGCTGTAGAATAACCATTTTCTTTTTTTTTAATTTCTTCCTCCTCCGAGACCCAGGTGTCTAAGGCTGCGTTTTCTCAAAACTGTCAGATCTCTAGCTATAAACTTACCACAGCTAATCATTCCCTTGGATTTTGAGCTCCTCAAATTCAAAGGCACCTGGCTCAAAATGTCTCAAAAACCTTCTATGACTTTGCCTTTGTTTATCATGTACATTTCCCCTTCAGATCCCCCCCAACCCCCACCTAGATATCACGAACTATGCACATTCCTTCGACTATATACATTTTCTGTGACGAAACTTTTCTGTTCTCTGCGTCACATTCGTGTTATGAAATCCTTTTGTGTTGGGGATTAATAGTGTGCACTACCAGGATTAAATGGACTTAACTGGTGATTCAGCAAATGTTAAGTGGTGGAATCATGGCCCTCTCATCTACCTGCTCCACCCACTGTGCCACCTAACGTGGAGAATGTGGCGTCTACATGGCCCTCCCACCTACCTGCTCCACCCACTGTGGGCACAGTGCCATCTGTTGCACTCTCTTCACCACCTGTTTTAACCACTGTACATCCTGCCACACCCACTGTGTACTACCTGTCGCACCCACTCTACCACCTGGAACATTGCACCACCTGCCGCACCCACTCTACCACCTGAAACACTGCACCACCTGCCGCACCCACTCTACCACCTGAAACATTGCACCACCTACCACACCCACTCTACCACCTGAAACATTGCACCACCTGCCGCACCCACTCTACCACCTGAAACACTTCACCACCTGCCGCACCCACTCTACCACCTGAAACATTGCACCACCTACCGTAGCCAGTGTACCACCCTGCCACACCCACTGTTGCCACCTGCCGCACCCATCGTGGGGCCACCAGCCCCTAACCAGAGTACGTGGCCCTGGGTGGGTCATACAGAGATCATGACCTTCGCCCGACCTAACTCTACCATCACGAAAATTCTCTGGCAGTACTATATGGTTCCTCTGTACCAAAGGCTCTCCACCTAAAAACCTCCATTTCTAACCCCCAGACTAAAGTACATTGGCGGTAATGAACATCAATAAAAGGCCAGAGTGGCAGAATTTTCCCACCCGGAAGTAAATGTCTTGATTATCGCTGTCAGGGGAATGCGTGATCTGCATTTCGCAAAACCTTGGGCAAAGCCATATAGAAAACGGCTCCGTGACGTCATCGGTGAGCACACACATATATATATACCGAAGACTCCAGAGGGTCGAGTGCCCAGTTGCCCTCCAGTACTTCCACAATGTTATATAGGGTGAAGAGCCTCATGGATCTTAAATGTGATATTCTGACTCGTAGGATAGTCTAAATGTGATATTCTGACTCGAAGGACATTTTAGATGTGATATTCTGCCTCGTAATACATTTTAAATGAGATATTCTGTCTAGCAAGACATTTTAAATGTGATATTCTGACTCGCAGAATATTTTAAATGATATTCTGCCTCGTAAGGCATTTTAAATGTGATATTCTGCCTCTTAAGACATTTTAAAAGTGATATTTTGACTCGTAAGACATTTTAAGTGTGATATTTTGACTCGTAAGACATTTTAAATGTGATATTCTGACTCGTAAGACATTTTGAATGTGATATTCTGTCTAGCAAGACATTTTAAATGTGATATTCTGGGTCGTAGGACATTTTAAATGTGATATTCTGACACGTTGGACATACAATAAGCATTTGGCGATGGCCTCTTAGTGTAGTTCCGCATCGTTCATAGATCTGTTGACGAATTCTGTGAACACTACGCTACCATTACATGGCTGTGTGATGTAATGGTAGCGTAGTGTTAATAGAATTCATGACTTCGCAGGGCATAATACTTTAGTAAACCATACTGGATAAGGCAGTACAGGGTAGGCACATATCAAGCGAAATATGGGGTTCGTTAATGTCAAAGTAGGTAATGCACTAGTGAAATATATGTGGAATACTGAACATTATGGTAAATCTTGACTACATGGAAATCTAAGTGAAGTTCATATAAGTTCTGCTGATATTTAGCAGGTATGTTACCTACTCTTACATTCGTTAACCCCACAAGTTTCTTGATGTATTTCTGGGTCTTTGCCTACTATCATTTCCTGACAGGTTCGTTCGTGTGTTTTAATAATCTAAATTAACTATAAAACTCGTCCATCATAATGTTTGCCATTTTCCATGGCTAGTTTCGATGCGGAGCTAAAAAATAGATTTTAGCTATATTCTCTCTTGCTTAATCTGTCGAAAACTATTGTATAGTTCCCCCTTAAAATAACGTTTGCCTTCCGTTTTCTCTCGTGTTTCATAGAGTGTTGTGCTCCTGGGTTTGGTAGGCGTGGTCGTGGCAGACAGACATCCCTCACATTCCTACAGATCTCCGCAGGTAGTACCAATGGATCAGAGGCCAAGTATTGAAATTCTGTCTCCTTAAACAAAGGACGACCGACATGTTGGCTATAGAATTATGATAAACTTAATTGTCTCTGTTCAGGATAATTCAAGTATTATAACTGCCATAATACTGTACACAAATACGGAAAATATAGACAACGCCACACATGATCTCGTCTCTATTTTCAGAGTTCGGAGGAAAACTCTTTCGAGTCGGACGAGGCCAAGTACGACTTCAGTTACGCCTTGAAAGACGACGACTCCGGCATCGACTTCGGCCACCAGGAGGCCCGGGAGGACGACCACACCCAAGGGTCGTATTACGTGCAGCTGCCGGACACCCGCCTGCAGAAGGTGACCTACTACGTGGACGGGGACTCAGGCTACGTGGCCGAGGTGACCTACGAGGGCGAGGCCCAGTACCCGGAGTCCTCCGAGTCTCGTGAGTACAGTGCCCCACGGTACTCCTCCCCGGAGTCTGAGTCGCGTGAGGCTCCCGTGTACGCCCCGCCACCACCACCTAGACCATCATACGCCCCGCCCAGGCCATCATACGCCCCGCCCAGGCCATCATACGCCCCGTCCCGGCCATCATACGCCCCGTCCAGACCGTCATACGCCCCACCCAGGCCATCATACGCCCCGCCCAGGCCATCATCATACGCCCCGTCCAGGCCATCATCATACGCCCCGCTAAGGTCTTCGTACTCAAGTCCTGAGGCGGAGGAGTCTCGCGAGGTCCTTGTATACGTCCCCTTCAGAGGGCCCGACTCAGCAGAGCAGTCCCAGGAGTCCTCCTCCTCCTCTTCCTCGGAGGAGGAGGAGGAGGAGGAAGGGCCCCACCGTCGGGTCTACAACCCACCTGTGCCTCGGTACTTCCTCGGCCGCTCGGAGGAGGAGTCTGAGGAAGGGCGAGCCCTCCCCATCACCCACTACACCCACCCTCACTCCCTCCAGTCCTATCAGCCGCCTGTTTACATCCCTCTCGATCGCTCCTAGGGCGTCCCCAACTGACATCCCTCTCGATCGCTCCTAGGGCGTCCCCAACTGACATCCCTCTCGATCGCTCCTAGGGCGTCCCCAACTGACATCCCTCTCCAGCCGTCTCTTGCGACAACATCCACTCAAATGTCCTCTGTTTATGTAGGATAATCTGCTGTATTGTGAATAAATCTTGTAGAGTACATAAGACTCGTGTACAAATTAATTCCTGTACTAGAACTATATATTTCTAGGATAAACTAGAAGTACCAGACAAGCCTACACTCTAGAACCACAAAGACAGGACATAGTAGAACAATAATTGGGTTGTTAACCACTCAAACGAATCTAACAAGCAGTTTAGTCATTTCGTAGATATTACTTGTCCATAACCAGTCACACAGCTTCCCAAGTTGGTGGAAAAAAGTTATGACAAAAAAGTCAGCAGCGAAAAATATATATGGAATAATCTCAGACACGTAAGGAAGTCTAGCGATTGCCTTACGTGTCAAGAACAAGAGAAACCTGCAGCGCACAGTAAGTTGACCACGTCCACCATAAGGAACCACTGAAGTTGAGTGATGTACTTTTTCATGTATGAATACACGTGAGTACACGACAATTTAGGGGAGTAATTATGGGTAAGTTATCGAAGTATTTACGATGGAAATGGCATCTTCGAGGCATGAGAAGTCCAGTGAAATGAACCTGTTTAGAAATATAGAAATTAGTGGCGTCCTAACGCAGACGAGAAAGCACAACTGGCACATGTCTGGGGGGCATTGAACACTATCTGTGATGTGGACACTATGCAACACATACACACTCTGTATTACCTGTCGTGATTTTACATAAAAATATAGAACTACAGAAGCTTATCATTCGTGTCTAACTCACAGCAAACCTTGAACGGCGTACGAATGAACGAAAATGAAACCTCAATGAAAAATTATTGGAACACGATAAAGACTTAGAACATGTCTTCCGTCAAGATAAGAAATAGAACCTATGGCTCATAACTGACCTTATACACCTGTAGCTCACAGTTGACCTTATGAGCGTTGGTAACAAATGGCCTGCGCACCACGCAAGGGGCAGGGAGGGGCAGCTTCCTTGGTGCGAGAATGTCCACGAAGACACATTAGTTGCAGCGGTCAGCCAGCCAGCACACAGTTGTACCGCAACTCGACCCGGACGCAAGGCAAACCTTCATTCTGGTCATAGTTTTACATCCGTGTCGTGGTCCAGGATCTCCACCATGTACCACGACGGTACGACATCTAAATACGACGGTACGACCCTTGGGTGGGTATGGAGGCGTGACGACATGACCTAGCTCAGGTCAAAAGGCCAAGCCATCATACTTGTACAGTCGCCACAGGAGTCGTACCGTCGTGCACAATGGTCGTACCGTCGTGCTCAAGGGTCGTACCGTCGTGTTCGATGGTCGTACCGTCGTGCTCGATGGTCGTACCGTTGTGTTCGGGGGGTCGCACCGTCGTGTTCGGGGGTCGTACCGTCGTGTTCGATGGTCGTACCGTCGTGCTCAGGGGGTCGTACCGTCGTGCACAATGGTCGTATCGTCGTGCACAATGGTCGTACCGCCGTGCACAATGGTCGTATCGTCGTGCTCAAGGGGTCGTACCGCCGTGCTCAAGGGTCGTACCGTCGTGTTCAAGGGGGGGTCGTACCGTCGTGCTCAGTGGCTTCGTGCTGTCTGTCTTGCTCAAGGGCTGTCCAAAACACTTCCCTCTTAGCGACGCAAAGCAGCTGACAGCTCCTTGACGAAATGGACAGAAATATGAACTAAAAGTCAACAATAAGACAGAATTTCTCTTTAAATAATAACATAAAAATGCTGTTGTTAAGACGCGAACCTCAGAAGGGAAAATGTTTTGGGGGTCAGGATATAAATTCAGTGAATGCGAGGCACACTAAATGAGATTTGACCCCATACACTTTTCTCGGGCGTGTTTCAGACCTCTCAACCAGGCAGGTCAGGGTAGGTCAGTCACGACGTAGCTATCATCCTTGACCTCCGTGTGTGACGTCATGCTGCCCCTCCCCCCTTCCTCCTACCTTTGGCACTTTGTTTAAGTGCTGCTGAATCACCTCGTCTCTTCGGGAGGTGTGAGGGGTGGTGGTGGTTTAAATTCGTTCATCACGAAGTGGGAATTGTAACACGGGAAAAGCACTGACGAATGGGAAGTTTTTATACCGATGGAAAAAGACATAAGACCTTTATTTTTTTCCTCTCTGTCTCCCTTCTGGAAAGGTTGGAGAAAATGTATTGTCAGGTCAGTTCCTGGTGCTTACGGATGGTAGAAACCGACTATTCCTTGCTACAGTTCGTGCTGTATGTTGCCTACGAACGCTAAGATGAAACACTCCCTCCCTTTATACATATATATGTATTAACTTTCTAAAATGGGAAACAGAAGAAGGAGTCACGCGGGGAGTGATCATCCTCCTCGAAGGCTCGCTACCTCGCAAACGCGGGAGACAGCGACAAAAAAAAAAAAAAAAAAAAAAAAAAAAAAAAAAAAAAAAAAAAATTTATTATTATACTTTGTCGCTGTCTCCCGCGTTTGCGAGGTAGCGCAAGGAAACAGACGAAAGAAATGGCCCAACCCCCCCCATACACATGTATATACATACGTCCACACACGCAAATATACATACCTACACAGCTTTCCATGGTTTACCCCAGACGCTTCACATGCCTTGATTCAATCCACTGACAGCACGTCAACCCCGGTATACCACATCGCTCCAATTCACTCTATTCCTTGCCCTCCTTTCAGCCTCCTGCATTTTCAGGCCCCGATCACACAAAATCTTTTTCACTCAATCTTTCCACCTCCAATTTGGTCTCCCTCTTCTCCTCGTTCCCTCCACCTCCGACACATATATCCTCTTGGTCAATCTTTCCTCACTCATTCTCTCCATGTGCCCAAACCACTTCAAAACACCCTCTTCTGCTCTCTCAACCACGCTCTTTTTATTTCCACACATCTCTCTTACCCTTACGTTACTCACTCGATCAAACCACCTCACACCACACATTGTCCTCAAACATCTCATTTCCAGCACATCCATCCTCCTGCGCACAACTCTATCCATAGCCCACGCCTCGCAACCATACAACATTGTTGGAACCACTATTCCTTCAAACATACCCATTTTTGCTTTCCGAGATAATGTTCTCGACTTCCACACATTCTTCAAGGCCCCCAGGATTTTTGCACCCTCCCCCACCCTATGATCCACTTCCGCTTCCATGGTTCCATCCGCTGCCAGATCCACTCCCAGATATCTAAAACACTTTACTTCCTCCAGTTTTTCTCCATTCAAACTTACCTCCCAATTGACTTGACCCTCAACCCTACTGCACACAATAACCGTGCTCTTATTCACATTTACTCTTAACTTTCTTCTTTCACACACTTTACCAAATTCAGTCACCAGCTTCTGCAGTTTCTCACATGAATCAGCCACCAGTGCTGTATCATCAGCGAACAACAACTGACTCACTTCCCAAGCTCTCTCATCCACAACGGACTTCATACTTGCCCCTCTTTCCAAAACTCTTGCATTCACCTCCCAAACAACCCCATGCATAAACAAATTAAACAACCATGGAGACATCACACACCCCTGCCGCAAACCTACATTCACTGAGAACCAATCACTTTCCTCTCTTCCTACACGTACACATGCCTTACATCCTCGATAAAAACTTTTCACTGCTTCTAACAACTTGCCTCCCACACCATATATTCTTAATACCTTCCACAGAGCATCTCTATCAACTCTATCATATACCTTCTCCAGATCCATAAATGCTACATACAAATCGAGTAAGTAATGTAAGGGTAAGAGAGATGTGTGGAAATAAAAAGAGCGTGGTTGAGAGAGCAGAAGAGGGTGTTTTGAAATGGTTTGGGCACATGGAGAGAATGAGTGAGGAAAGGTTGACCACATTGACCAGAAAGATTGTCGGAGGTGGAGGGAACGAGGAGAAGTGGGAGACCAAATTGGAGGTGAAAAGATGGAGTGAAAAAGATTTTGAGTGATCGGGGCCTGAACATGCAGGAGGGTGAAAGGCGGGCAAGGAATAGAGTGAATTGGATCGATGTGGTATACCAGGGTTGACGTGCTGTCAGTGGATTGAATCAGGGCATGTGAAGCGTCTGGGGTAAACCATGGAAAGTTGTGTGGGGCCTGGATGTGGAAAGGGAGCTGTGGTTTCGGGCATTATTGCATGACAGCTAGAGACTGAGCGTGAACGAATGGGGCCTTTGTTGTCTTTTCCTAGCGCTACCTCGTACACATGAGGGGAGAGGGGGATGGTATTCCATGTGTGGTGAGGTGGCGATGGGAATGAATAAAGGCAGACAGTGTGAATTGTGTGCATGGGTATATATGTATGTGTCTGTGTGTGTATATATATGTGTACATTGAGATGTATAAGTATGTATATTTGCGTGTGTGGACGTGCATGTATATACATGTGTATGGGGGTGGGTTGGGCCATTTCTTTCGTCTGTTTCCTTGCGCTACCTCGCAAACGACCCCGGTATACCACATCGTTCCAATTCACTCTATTCCTTGCCTGCCTTTCACCCTCCTGGATGTTCAGGCCCCGATCATTCAAAATCTTTTTCACTCCATCTTTCCATCTCCAATTTGGTCTCCCACTTCTCCTCGTTCCCTCCACCTCCGACACATATATCCTCTTGGTCAATCTTTCCTCACTCATTCTCTCCATGTGCATAAACCATTTCAAAACACCCTCTTCTGCTCTCTCAACCACGCTCTTTTTATTTCCACACATCTCTCTTACCCTTACGTTACTTACTTGATCAAACCACCTCACACCACATATTGTCCTCAAACATCTCATTTCCAGCACATCCACCCTCCTCCACACAACTCTATCCATAGCCCACACCTCGCAACCATACAACATAGTTGGAGCCACTATTCCTTCCAACATACCCATTTTTGCTTTCCGAGATAATGTTCTCGACTTCCACATATTCTTCAAGGCTCCCAGGATTTTCGCCCCCTCCCCTAACCTATGATTCACTTCTGCTTCCATGGTTCCATCCGCTGCCAGATCCACTCCCAGATATCTAAAACACTTTACTTCCTCCAGTTTTTCTCCATTCAAACTTACCTCCCAATTGACTTGACCCTCAACCCTACTGCACATAATAACCTTGCTCTTATTCACATTTACTCTTCACTTTCTTCTTTCACACACTTTACCAAACTCAGTCACCAGCCTCTGCAGTTTCTCACATGAATCAGCCACCAGTGCTGTATCATCGGCGAACAACAACTGACTCACTTCCCAAGCTCTCTCATCCCCAACAGACTTCATACTTGGCCCTCTTTCCTAAACTCTTGCATACATCTCCCTAACAACCCCATCCATAAACAAATTAAACAACCATGGAGACATCACACACCCCTGCCGCAAACCTACATTCACTGAGAAGCAATAACTTTCCTCTCTTCCTACACGTACACATGCCTTACATCCTCAATAAAAACTTTTTACTGCTTCTAACAACTTGCCTCCCACACCATATATTCTTAGTACCCTCCACAGAGCATCTCTATCAACTCTATCATATACCTTCTCCAGATCCATAAATGCTACATACAAATCCATTTGCTTTTCTAAGTATTTCTCACATACATTCTTCAAAGCAAACACCTGATCCACACATCCTCTACCACTTCTGAAACCACACTGCTCTTCCCCAATCTGATGCACTGTACATGCCTTCACCCTCTCAATCAATACCCTCCCATATAATTTACCAGGAATACTCAACAAACTTATACCTCTGTAATTTGAGCACTCATTCCGCCAATCCTCAGGCACCTCACCATGAGTCATACATACATTAAATAACCTTACCAACCAGTCAACAATACAGTCACCCCCTTTTTTAAAAAAATTCCACTGCAATATCATCCAAACCTGCTGCCTTGCCGGCTTTCATCTTCCGCAAAGCTTTTACTACTTCTTCTCTGTTTACCAAATCATTTTCCCTAACCCTCTCACTTTGCACACCACCTCGACCAAAACACCCTATATCTGCCACTCTATCATCAAACACATTCAACAAACCTTCAAAATACTCACTCCATCTCCTTCTCACATCACCACTACTTGTTGTCACCTCCCCATTAGCCCCCTTCACTGAAGTTCCCATTTGCTCCCTTGTCTTACGCACTTTATTTACCTCCTTCCAGAACATCTTTTTATTCTCCCTAAAATTTAATGATACTCTCTCACCCCAACTCTCATTTGCCCTCTTTTTCACCCCTTGCACCTTTCTCTTAACCTCCTGTCTCTTTCTTTTATAAATCTTTCTTTTATAAATCTCCCACTCATTTGCATTTTTTCCCTGCAAAAATCGTCCAAATGCCTCTCTCTTCTCTTTCACTAATAATCTTACTTCTTCATCCCACCGCTCACTACCCTTTCTAATCAACTCACCTCCCACGCTTCTCATGCCACAAGCATCTTTTGCGCAAGCCATCACTGCTTCCCCAAATACATCCCATTCCTCCCCCACTCCCCTTACCTCCTTTGTTCTCACCTTTTTCCATTCTGTACTCAGTCTCTCCTGGTACTTCCTCACACAAGTCTCCTTCCCAAACTCACTTACTCTCACCACTCTCTTCACCCCAACATTCTCTCTTCTTTTCTGAAAACCCCTACAAATCTTCACCTTCACCTCCACAAGATAATGATCAGACATCCCTCCAGTTGCACCTCTCAGCACGTTAACATCCAAAAGTCTCTTTCGCGCGCCTGTCAATTGTCACGTAATCCAATAACGCTCTCTGTCCATCTCTCCAACTTACATACGTATACTTATGTATATCTCGCTCTTTAAACCAGGTATTCCCAATCACCAGTCCTTTTTCAGCACATAAATCTACAAGCTCTTCACCATTTCCATTTACAACAATGAACACCCCATGTATACCAATTATTCCCTCAACTGCCACATTACTCACCTTTGCATCTAAATCACCCATCACTATAACCCGGTCTTGTGCATCAAAACCACTAACACACTCATTCAGCTGCTCCCAAAATTCTTGCCTCTCATGATCTTTCTTCTCATGCCCAGGTGCATATGCACCAATAATCACCCATCTCTCTCCATCAACTTTCAGTTTAACCCATGTTAATCTAGAATTTACTTTCTTACATTCTTTCACATACTCCCACAACTCTTGTTTCAGGAGTACTGCTACTCCCTCCCTTGCTCTTGTCCTCTCACTAACCCCTGACTTTACTCCCAAGACATTCCCAAACCACTCTTCCCCTTTACCCTTGAGCTTTGTTTCACTCAGAGCCAAAACATCCAGGTTCCTTTCCTCAAACACACTACCTATTTCTCCTTTTTTCACATGTTGGTTACATCCACACACATTTAGACACCCCAATCTGAGCCTACGAGGAGGATGAACACTCCCCGCGTGACTCCTTCTTCTGTTTCCCATTTTAGAAAGTTAAAATACAAGGAGGGGAGGATTTCTGGCCCCCCGCTCCCGTCCCCTCTAGTCGCCTTCTACAACATGTGAGGAATGCGTGGGAAGCATTCTTTCTCCCCTATCCCCAGGGAGACAGAGAAGGGGGCCAGTGAGGATATTCCCTCAAAGGCCCAGTCCTCCTCTTCTTAACACTACCTCGCTAACGCGGGAAATGGCGAATAGTTTGTAAGAAAGTATATATATATATATGTATAGGTATGTATATGTGCGTCTGTGGACGTGTAGGTATATACATGTGTATGGGGGTGGGTTGAGCCTTTCTTTCGTCTGTTTCCTTGCGCTACCTCACTAACGCGGGAGACAGCGACAAAGTAAAATAAAATAAAAATAAACATATATAATATATGAACTGCATGAAAAGGGCAAGTGACAGACAATGTAAAACGAATGTCATTTGATTTTGGCTATAAAAATTTTTAAGTCATATAAAATTCCAAAATACTAATTTTACTTTGCCTTAAACAGAATGAGCCCCTAATCTATGTCAGGTTAAAGTGGATTTCCATATAGTGAGTTTCCATATTACGGGGATGGGTGTATTAGGTAACGTATGCTACAATGTATGATACATTAAACTATACTTATCATGGCAAATAATTTTCCATTACTGTACATTGATTAATTAAGTAAACTCATAATTTCTGCAGTGGAGGTCAACAATGGCATAACTATGAAAAAAACTGAAAAATACATGAAATTTTTCATATATTCTGAATCTAATTATACAAATTTCCTGAATTTTCAAGTCTAAAACAATGTTCTATTAATTTTTCTAGCAATTTAAGATAACATAATTCAACATCCTATATACACAACATTTCAAGAAATACTTTTCTAATGGTAAAAATGCCTGTATAACCTAAATATACACTCATGTTCTAACTGGTGCTTTATGTGGTAAACTTCTATATTACATACAATACTAAAAAAAACATGAACAATATGCATATTCAAGTGAAGTTTAATATCATTTACATAAAAACATGAAAAAAGTTTTTAAATACATCAACAGGATTTTTTCCCCACATATGAACAATATACAAACTGCATCCATATATACCAGTAACCATTTTAGAAATGGGCAGCATAGGGACTATGTGAAAAATCAGACCATCTAACAACATAGCCACATCCTCCCCAATGGCCAGCCATCAAGCAATTGTCAGTCATGATCAAAGTTGTCAAAATCTACTTATACAACCATGAAATGATATAGCTAACTAGCAACTAACCATTTTTGTGATGGGATGCCCAGCTGCAGGTGAACTACTACATGGCTCTTCAGTTCAAAATGGGTTGATAAACCAACTTGGTTGATCAGGTACAGAAAAACATCTTAAATTGAAAAGCTAGCTTTCCTTCACTACACAAAAATCCAAGGAGTCATCTGAATGGCAAGCCATTATTCATGAAATAGGGCAGCCATTTGTTATTCATCAAACATTTTACAGAGAGCCAATGAAATATGATGTAGATCTCTGTCAAGATGCCACTGCTGGATAAATCAGCAGTTAATTATGAAATGTACTAGAGGAACTTCGTTCAAGTATCCACTGATAATCTATACATAAAATATTTTACTCCTGAAGTTAATGCACTGAAGATGTTCAAATCATAGAAGACACCAATCCAACAAAAAAATGTTCTTCATACATGCAAAAGGGCCTCATGACCACACACAAGCAACCTTCAACTGAAAAATAAGGAAGACAATTCTTAAAGTCTAAATGAAAAAATCTAGATCACTCACTTGCAGAGAGACAGCAGCTGATATGAACAAACTTTGTATGATACTGCCAACTTACACAACTATTCAGACACAAATCAGCCTATTGGATACAAAAAAGTAGGTAAACTTAACAGACAACCGGCAAAATACTTGCCCAAATCACACTACATTAGTGGAATACATAACAGATAATCATGAATTTCAATCAAGACATTCAATAACTTACATGCCACTTTCAAAATTCCAAGATTTCATGATTTAAATCATGCAACTTAATCTTAAACTGGTGAAAATCAGATTTATATCCTTCAGCTTAGGCTGACAGCATGTAAGAAGTCTGATCTAAAAATTTTCTTTTGTCAGGCAAGTGTCACTAATTCTTTCCCTTTTTCTAAAACAATGGATCTGCAAAGTACACAATTCTATGCCAATAACAGCCAAACATTTTCTTACAGTATGTTAAGTTTCAAATTTCACAAAGGCCACGAGAGAAAAATTAATTAATTCTAGTAGAAAAATCTTTCATAATACAATGTAGAGGAACTGTAGAATTTCTAAATCAAGAATCAATATTGTAAGAACTAATGAGGTGCAACTGAAGAAAAAGACAGGCATACAACATACACTGATACACATACAACATGAAGGCAAGGCAAATATTTCTTACCTGCATACACATCCAATTAATGAACCCCAGTTTAACAGAAATAAATTGGCAATTAAGTACTTACTCTGGAATCATGGGTTCCATTAAAAAAACTGATTTACCAACACAAAGTTTTCATGAAAAGTGAAGGGCATAAAGTGAATATCTAAATCATAATTAATGGCTAATGGAACAATATGTGTTCTGAATCCATGAGCTTCTGTCAAACACATTATCATTAAAGTGGGACATATGGCAATATGTTGATGAAAAAGGTAAGTGGGAGAGTAGTTGAGAGCACCCATTAGGGTGAGAGGTATTGCAAATTCTGATTGAAGAAGAATGACTTATGATCATGTAAAATAAAGGAATTTTGAGAGTGAGGATAAAAGTGTGGTGGCAAATTAGCCTTAACTGATAAACCATGTTATGTAGAAAATGAAAAATATGGAACCCTAACATTAATGAGGACACACTTGGTCATTTTTGCACACTGTATATCTAACTGTCTATCTATCTATATCTTTGATGCCTGTTCCAGTTGGAACTCCTTCAAAGGGGTGGCCATGGCAACAGTGTCTCTATAACTAAAGAACTCCATTGCCACTTCTAAGCCTTTAGTGCCTCACTCTTAACAGGCCATTGGCAAACAGCAAGTCTAGCGCAGTGTTAGCAGAGGCTCCTATCTAATGTTTCTAATGACTACTTCCATCTAATGCTCTTACCTACTACTTCTACCTAATGTTTCTTCCTAATAAACCTGCCTAAATGTATCTACCTTCTACTTCTACCTCCCATTCCTACCATTCTGCAAAAAGGCAGGGCTAGCACATAGTGCTCACTGCAGGAAAATCTAGAGTTACAAAGAATGAGCTGCGTGAGTTCAGTGTTGTCAAGTATTACATACGACAAGGAGAGATTGTATGTTTGTGGAGAGAATACCAGTAGTCCACATGTTAGTGAGGCAAAAAGAAAAGGCAGCTACCTGGGTCAGAGGAGTGCAACTTGACAATCACTAAAGTGCTGGCTCACTAAACAGATGTCACTAACCCTCCTGATGCCCAGACGAATAGTACTGGTAATATACCTTCCTGGTATGCACTAAATCACTCCATGTAAATGAAATATGAAGGTGATAGAACAATTCAAGATCGCAAAATAAAAGCCAAATAAATAATTTTCTACATTTATGCATTCTGGTGCATTACTCAAAGGGCTATATAAAACACAAGGTCCATTCTCATGTAAAAATTTTCTAAAATGCTAATCTTCTTTGATGACAAACAGTAAATGGGAATGAAGATCACTTAGCTGAGAGAGAGAAGTCAAAATGCATAACAGATGGTAAGGCAAACTACAGTGGATCATCCAACTTCAGCAGCAAGTCAGCAAATAAAGCACAATCTATGGTAATATATCTAGATGACAATGGAAACAATCATTCCAAAAAACTGTCCAACTGAACGACCAAAAAAATAACAACAATGAATTGTCAAGAATCTTAATACAAAGATGTAGAAAAACTTGTTTCATCCAATGGAAATCTACCAATGGATACAAGAAAGTTTCAGATAGAAAAAAAACAGGCCCCACCAAGTAGTCTGTGAAATTCTTGCTTTTCCATTTCACTACTAACTGGGTTAAACTGGTTAAGGGCTTTGTCCCAAATGGCATTCTGGAACTATTTGGTAGTAAAAGAAAAATCATCGACATATCAACGTAATTAATGTTACTTCTAATTCTAAACTCAATTCCTATACATGTGAAGCTTAAGTACATACAGCCTTTCAATGCACTCCCATATATTCTTGTTTATTATACTGAAGAGAGTAAAAGTTCTCACAACATTAAAGCACTTCTTAATCTTTCATTTTGAATATTAATATGTCAAATGAAACTAATTTCAACAAAATACAAGTAACCTAGACTGAATTTTCATGAACTTAGAAACATGGCCAAAATACTGCAGCCTACAAAGAATAAGGTATATCTAATAATTTCCATTCTACATAAAATGTTTCAGATATTTTTGTCTTTAATTGATTAAGTTCACGGGATGCATTCATGTGTGCATGAATGTGTGTGTAATTACCTATTTCCATATTATGGCACAGGAATTCTACTACTGAAGTGACCCATCTCTTAAACAATCTAAACATCATACAACTTTTTAAATTTCTTGTTAACCACTGCACTCAAAACACCATCACTTATTCCATTCATCCACCACTGTAGAAGTACTTCATATTTCTAGTTTCTTTCACTGACTGTAAAATTCGAAAGGCAGTGAAAATCAAAGCTCTAAGGTATACAAAATCTATATATACTTGAGAACATTTTCCAAACAATCAAAATCCATGAAGGTACAGATGCTTGTGGTGATGAATAACTGACACTGGACATCAAAGCTATAAATGACATTTTCTATATTCATCTGAGGCTTCCCCTTTAATGTAAACCAGAAGCATGATAGAAAACATCCTTGCTTTGCGACAGTAACAACATATGGCAAAGTACCTAAAATGTTCATGTACAGCAACCGTAGCAAAGAGAGGTCCCACTGAAAAGCTGTCTGAAGTGCAACCTGTAGCAGGGCATGCCACCACTTGGAGGGAATGGGGTTAACTGCTGATTAGTCAAGTTATGATACGGCAGACTAATGGATCTAACCCAACTCTGCTTCCATATGATGAGTACTTGGCTCAACACCAAGTCAGTGAGGAGGAGGTGACCATTTTCCTTAGCAGCTTCAATAGTCTATTTTGCCTGTTGCCATTAAAGTTCACAGACATATCTTTACAGACTGATGCTAAAAAAGCAAATATTCCAATCACAATATATCCAAATATATCAGAAGAACCTTTGTTGATGGCCAGTCTGTAAATACTATCAGTGCTTTGAAAAAATTACCTTCACCACCATGTTTCTCTGCAGAGAACAAAACATATACTTTCATCACAGAAAATCTGGCAACTGTCTCCCTATTTATTTCCCTCAAAATTCTCTTGGCTATGAAAATTCAAACATATATAAATTTCAGCAGCATTACTAGATGTACTCTCCTTTGCCATATACAGTATAAAATAGCTTCCATTTCTTCCAGAAAATTGTTAGTGTTACTTCAACATGATGATGAATAAAATTACTTTATATCACTGTCACTATTTCTTTTTCTTTATACCTAGCTCCTCCATGTTATTCTGAGATTTTTACCTCTCATGAAGCAAAAACTTGCATAACTATAAATCTGAAGAAATTCACTAAAGCAAAAATAAAATTAACTGCTGATCACTCTAAAACAAAGTGAAAGAAACCGGAAATAGTAAAATTACTCTAAACATTAATACAGTGTTACTTAAATAAATGGCTTTTCAATGCCTATCGTTAATATTCTTTAATATTCTTACATCAGCAAAGAACTTTTCAATGCCTATTGTTAAGATGAGTATAATCAGTACAATCAAACTTGTTATCTCAAAAGCAACACAAATGCTGACATTCTTAAATAATTTTCAACCCTAAGTACTGAACGAAAGAGATCAAACAAACTAGCTCCTAATCTGAGCAGTCCCCTTCCTAAACAACTTTTTACTCCCTATGCTAAAGCAACAGTAACTATCCTGATAAAATCAATATTCTATATGACATGCAACAGTCTTCCATGGTAGAAACCAACTTCATTAGCTATTTGAGAAATATCATCAGAGCCTCCTTATTGTGCAGGAGGGCCATATGCAGAATACAGAGGGCAGTCAGCATAAACTTGCTGTGTCTCATATTTCATACGTTGCTTACACTGATAATTAGTTACAAAAATAAAAACTTAAGTATACTGTCCAATGAGAAAGCCAGGCTAAACCACAGTTCTAAAGGATTAATTCATCTTTGTCAATAAGACGAAAGCTCTGATCAAGATTTTTCTCACATTTATGTTGATGTGATTGATTTTCAAATTCTATACACTTTCAAACTGTTTGGGATACCTTCTGAAAGTAACTCATTTCTTTTGAGTTCAAGGTATGTTCTCAAAATGAGATGGCACAGCTGCATATGGCCCTAGTTTCCACAATTTATTGTACATTATTACTGTTTTATCTACGAGGTACTTTACGTCCTAGTGCAACTTACCATTTTTATCATAAAAGTGTCTAAATTACAGAGACCAAAAACTAATGCTACAGCTGTTGTTCCTTCAATAACTGAATGACCTTTCCTAGAACTGCCCATTATATTGCTGCAAAGCTTTTATTCATATTATGTATCTGCAACCTACTAAAGTTAGACAACACTGAGAATGTCTCCTGTATTTCACTGATGTTACTTTCTCCCAGTGGGAGAAAATCTTCGAGGCATGCTCCTCAAGACATGTCGATTTAACATCTATCGCTCCCCTTCATCCTCATCCTTCTTCAAAGTAGCTTCTTTGTTCTTGCTTGAGGCACCTGCACACGGAATGGATGCTGCTTCTTTCTCATCAATCTCCTCAAAGGACGAACCAGTGTTAGCATCACTCTCCTCTCCTCCTACAGAGCCAGTGTCAATAGGATCAGCAATGTCTGCAGCTTCACTTGTATTGGCAGTGTTGACAGTAATGTGTGCAGTTTGAGCAGCAGTCTCTACAGCATCATCTGTTTTGGTTCAGAGAATTTTTAAATTTAATCATAATGACATGCGCAGACTGAGGGGCACTATTCCTTTAGGAACAAGAATGAACATATGTACAAGATGATCCATCTATCCATCAATCTATCTTTTTTTTTTTTTTTTTTTTTTGCTGTCTCCCGCGTTTGCGAGGTAGTGCAAGGAAACAGGCGAAAGAAATGGCCCAACCCACCCCCATACTCATTTTTTTTTTTTTTTTTTTTTTTATACTTTGTCGCTGTCTCCCGCGTTTGCGAGGTAGCGCAAGGAAACAGACGAAAGAAATGGCCCAACCCACCCCATACACATGTATATACATACGTCCACACACGCAAATATACATATCTACACAGCTTTCCATGGTTTACCCCATACTCATGTATATATATATATATACAAGTCCACACACGCAAATATACATACCTATACATCTCAATGTACACATATATATACACACACAGACACATACATATATACCCATGCACACAATTCACACTGTCTGCCTTCATTCATTCCCATCGCCACCTCGCCACACATGGAATACCATCCCCCTCCCCCCTCATGTGTGCGAGGTAGCGCTAGGAAAAGACAACAAAGGCCCCATTCGTTCACACTCAGTCTCTAGCTGTCATGTAATAATGCCCGAAACCACAGCTCCCTTTCCACATCCAGGCCCCACACAACTTTCCATGGTTTACCCCAGACGCTTCACATGCCCTGATTCATTCCACTGACAGCACATCGACCCCGGTATACCACATCGTTCCAATTCACTCTATTTCTTGCCCGCCTTTCACCCTCCTGCATGTTCAGGCCCCGATCACTCAAAATCTTTTTCACTCCATCTTTCCACCTCCAATTTGGTCTCCCACTTCTCCTCGTTCCCTCCACCTCCGACAATCTTTCTGGTCAATCTGGTCAATCTTTCCTCACTCATTCTCTCCATGTGCCCAAACCATTTCAAAACACCCTCTTCTGCTCTCTCAACCACGCTCTTTTTATTTCCACACATCTCTCTTACCCTTACATTACTTACTCGATCAAACCACCTCACACCACACATTGTCCTCAAACATCTCATTTCCAGCACATCCATCCTCCTGCGCACAACTCTATCCATAGCCCACGCCTCGCAACCATACAACATTGTTGGAACCACTATTCCTTCAAACATACCCATTTTTGCTTTCCGAGATAATGTTCTCGACTTCCAAACATTCTTCAAGGCTCCCAGGATTTTTGCCCCCTCCCCCACCCTATGATCCACTTCCGCTTCCATGGTTCCATCCGCTGCCAGATCCACTCCCAGATATCTAAAACACTTTACTTCCTCCAGTTTTTCCCCATTCAAACTCACCTCCCAATTGACTTGACCCTCAACCCTACTGTACCTAATAACCTTGCTCTTATTCACATTTATTCTTAACTTTCTTCCTCCACACACTTTACCAAACTCAGTCACCAGCTTCTGCAGTTTCTCACATGAATCAGCCACCAGCGCTGTATCATCAGCGAACAACAACTGACTCACTTCCCAAGCTCTCATCCACAACAGACTTCATACTTGGCCCTCTTTCCAAAACTCTTGCATTCACCTCCCTAACAACCCCACCCATAAACAAATTAAACAACCATGGAGACATCACACACCCCTGCCGCAAACCTACATTCACTGAGAACCAATCACTTTCCTCTCTTCCTACACGTACACATGCCTTACATCCTCGATAAAAACTTTTCACTGCTTCTAACAACTTGCCTCCCACACCATATATTCTTAATACCTTCCACAGAGCATCTCTATCAACTCTATCATATGCCTTCTCCAGATCCATAAATGCTACATACAAATCCATTTGCTTTTCTAAGTATTTCTCACATACATTTTTCAAAGCAAACACCTGATCCACACATCCTCTACCACTTCTGAAACCACACTGCTCTTCCCCAATCTGATGCTCTGTACATGCCTTCACCCTCTCAATCAATACCCTCCCATATAATTTACCAGGAATACTCAACAAACTTATACCTCTGTAATTTGAGCACTCACTCTTATCCCCTTTGCCTTTGTACAATGGCATTATGCACGCATTCCGCCAATCCTCAGGCACCTCACCATGAGTCATGCATACATTAAATAACCTTACCAACCAGTCAACAATACAGTCACCCCCTTTTTTAATAGATTCCACTGCAATACCATCCAGACCTGCTGCTTTGCCAGCTTTCATCTTCCGCAAAGCTTTTACTACCTCTTCTCTGTTTACCAAATCATTTTCCCTAACCCTCTCACTTTGCACACCTCCTCGACCAAAACACCCTATATCTGCCACTCTATCATCAAACACATTCAACAAACCTTCAAAATACTCACTCCATCTCCTTCTCACATCACTACTACTTGTTATCACCTCCCCATTAGACCCCTTCACTGAAGTTCCCATTTGCTCCCTTGTCTTACGCACTTTATTTACCTCCTTCCAGAACATCTTTTTATTCTCCCTAAAATTTAATGATACTCTCTCACCCCAACTCTCATTTGCCCTCTTTTTCACTTCTTGCACCTTTCTCTTGACCTCCTGTCTCTTTCTTTTATACATCTCCCACTCAATTGCATTTTTTCCCTGCAAAAATCGTCCAAATGCCTTTCTTTTCTCTTTCACTAATAATCTTACTTCTTCATCCCACCACTCACTACCCTTTCTAATCAACCCACCTCCCACGCTTCTCATGCCACAAGCATCTTTTGCACAATCCATCACTGATTCCCTAAATACATCCCATTCCTCCCCCACTACCCTTATTTCCATTGTTCTCACCTTTTTCCATTCTGTACTCAGTCTCTCCTGGTACTTCCTCACACAAGTCTCCTTTCCAAGCTCACTTACTCTCACCACCCTCTTCACCCCAACATTCACTCTTCTTTTCTGAAAACCCATATAAATCTTCACCTTAGCCTCCACAAGATAATGATCAGACATCCCTCCAGTTGCACCTCTCAGCACATTAACATCCAAAAGTCTCTCTTTCGCGCGCCTGTCAATTAACACGTAATCCAATAACGCTCTCTGGCCATCTCTCCTACTTACATATGTATACTTATGTATATCTCACTTTTTAAACCAGGTATTCCCAATCATCAGTCCTTTTTCAGCACATAAATCTACAAGCTCTTCATCATTTCCATTTACAACACTGAACACCCCATGTATACCAATTATTCCCTCAACTGCCACATTTCTCACCTTTGCATTCAAATCACCCATCCCTATAACCCGGTCTTGTGCATCAAAACCACTAACACACTCATTCAGCTGCTCCCAAAACACTTGCCTCTCATGATCTTTCTTCTCATGCCCAGGTGCATATGCACCAATAATCACCCATCTCTCTTTTATATGGCTTGTACAAAATCAAAGAAACCCATTATGCACTTTGTAACCATTCCTTTCTTCATTCCAAACTTCACTTTAAAGCACTCATTCCTCATTCTATCCACTTCTGACACCCTTTCTTAACTGTTCTCTCATAAACAAAAGATGTTTTTTTTTTATTTCAGCTGCTTTAACACTTGATAATTTACTTAGATTGTGCCAACTTACATCAGATTAGTACACTATAGGAAAACACTAATCATTTATTGGAATACAGGCATTTCATCTTTTTCTTTTGCACACCCCAAAAACACAACTAGAGTATACACTGTGTCAGCCATGTAATACCCTTGCATTCCTGAAAAATGACAATTCTGAATGTCATATCTATTATCACTAACTCCATTCCCATTATGATTGGGTGGACAAAATGCATACCTCTACTCATCATAATTCTATGAAAGGACCCAGTGCCTCTCCTAATCTGTACTACTCTCTCCTTTATCTCTCCTTTCGTATCATTAAACTTACCTAAAATAGCTCCCAAATACTTAATTTTGACACCTATTTCATTCTTTCTCCACATATCTATAACACAGTTTAGTAAACTTTTTCCTCTCACTCTATAGGGCTTTGAAAACTCTGTACTTTCACACTGTTTCCTTTCAAATATCATTATTTGACTTTTACTCATATCTATGTTCAATCGCCTATGATTACACACATCATAAAACATACTTTCAACCTTCTGCAACTCATCTTCACTCTTAACATACAATACAGTATCATCCACAAACAGGGTTAACACTAGCTACCAATCCTCACTATCACACTCCATCTCCGTACCTCCTTTCCCTAGTTTTGCTCTTATCTCTTATCACTCCAGCCATGTACATGATAGAAAGCCACAGGGACATCATACATCCCTGTCTCACACCCACATGCATACCAAAATGTTCATTCAACTCTCCATCCACTCCTGCACATGCATCTGCTCCTCAATAGAAGGCTTTCACACCATCTGACAGTTGTCCCCCTACCCCATGTATCCTTAACCATTTACATTAAGCATTCCACTTGACTCTGCCCTAAACATTCTCCATATCCATAAATGCTGCACACAGCTTATTATCTTTAGCTAGAAACTTTTCCATAGTCATTCACACTACAAAAATCTGATCTACACCTACCTTGCCTTTCCTAAAACTCCCTTGCCCCTTATTCTGCATTCAGTTACTTTCATCATTCTATCAATCTACACCCACGCATACAATTTTCTAGGTATACTGAACTGATTAGTTCCCCTATAATTACTACACATATCCCTCACGCCATTTCCTTTGAATAAAGGAACACAATAGTTTTCATCCAATCATTAGGCACAACCATCTGCTTGCATACTAAATCACATATCAAATGCATCCACATCATCACAGTTTCTCCTCCATGCTTCAACATTTCAGCCATAACCTAATCTACTCTGGATGCCTTTCCAAATTTCAACCTCATGATCACTCTTTTTACTTCCCCTCTTGCTATAGATCCCCAGCACTTTCACCATCCATATCCATGCATGTAATAGGTGCTGACTCACCTTCTCCTACATTCATCAGTTCTTTAAAATACTTTTCCCATCTTTCTTTCACTTCCTCCTTTTGATTCAGCATCTTTCCTTCCTAAATTCTCACATTTACATTGATGACATATTGGAGGTATAGGCCATGAAGACCTACATCAAACCTATCACTAAAGGATAAAATAGCTTGCAATTCCAAGTATTTATTTTATTTATTTTGCTTTGCCACTGTCTCCCACGTTAGCGAGGTAGCGCAAAGAAATAGAAGAAAGAATGGCCCAAACCACCCACATACACATGTATATACATACATGTCCACACACGCAAATATACATACCTATAAATCTCAACGTATACATATATATATATACACACACAGACATATACAGATATACACATGTACATAAGTCATACTGTCTGCCTTTAGTCATTCCCATCGCCATCCCGCCACACATGAAATAACAGCCCCCTACCCCACATGTGCGTGAGGAAGCGCTACGAAAAGACAACAAAGGCCACATTCATTCACTGTTTATTTAAACTTCTTACTTTAGACATATAAACAAACAAGCTCATACACCTGCACTTTTTTGACAGCATAAAGGTGTCTCCTCATTCAACATTTCCATTATTTCCATTTTTGGTGAAAAAGTTAAATATTTTTCAGAATCATCTATAAACAAATAAATCAATGTCCACACACCTAATATGATGCAATGCCAACAGAATAAGTCTCATGGTCACTGTAGTACACAGAGAGAAACCTTTGTTAAATAACTAAAACGAAAGGTTCCAGTACTGCCATAATGCCACAAATATTCATATTAGGTCAAATCTCATGGGAAAGATAAACTTAATCATAACATAAGTATGCAATTATTTTGCAGCAAGAGGTTTCATATAACCACTAAAATTCTGAAAATACAAAAAATCAACCTGAAGACAAAATCAGCAACCAATGTCTTTAAAAACATGTACAATTAGTGACTTATAAGCAGTCAATATCTTCCTTACAGTTCTCTACAGCATGCATCAGGAACCTTGCATAAATAGTTCGACATGTTTCTTAACAGAAATCAACTTGGTTTATTTCTGAAGATAAACTATTTGGATCAGTTTTCTCTTAACTTGTAATAAACTCTTAGTTCTGTATCTAACAAACTTAAACAAATGCTGAAAATAAAGTTGGTTAATGAGGCAGACTTTACTCAACAGCATGAAAAAAAAAAAACATACAAAAATGCTTTCCCCACCTTCCCAAGGTAATATAAGGAACAAACAACAGCCTCATTTGCATACATCCACTCTCAACCTTTCATATATAATGCACTGAATACAAAGCCTACCATCCACAGCCAAGCCTCAAAGACTCTTAACCACTTCATATGCCCAGGTTCAGCCCAGTGACAGCACACTGCCCTTACCATATAACACACTGATCTAATTTACCCTGTTCTAAACACACCTCTCATCTTGCATAAATGTTGACTCATGTATCCCAAAGCCTCTTTCAATTCATCCTTCCATCTCCTCTGAGATCTGTCTGTCACCCTTCTTCCCTTCACTTCTAATATATGCATATAAATACTCAGTCTTTCTTCATTCATCCTTTCCATATATCTAAACCAATTCAACACACCCTGGTCAATTTTCTCAATCATACTAAGCTACTACCAAACCTCTCCATTATACTGTCATTTATTACACAATTATGCCACCTAAAATCACATATTGTCTCAGGCATTTAATTTTCACAACTTTCATTATGTCTATCTACTTTCCTTCTTCATTATGTCTATCTACTTTCCTTCTTCAGAAACCTTCTATGGGGCTCCTGCAGCACTAAGAAAGCCAACCACTTCCACCATGCAGGACCACAGATGTATAATAATTATCATTTATTTATCAAACAAAATCGCTGTTTCCTGCATCAGTGAGGTAGCGCCAGGAAACAGACGAAGAATGGCCCATCCACTCATATAAACATATATATATATAAACACCCACATACGCACATATACATACATATGCATATCAACATATACATACATATACATACACATATGCAGACATTACATACAATGAACATACTCATACTTGCTTGCCTTCATCCACTTCTGTCATGCCAGCGAGGCAGCGCCAGGAAACAGACGGAGAATAGCCCATCCATGCACATATACGTATACATACATATACATACACAGACATATACATACAGACACATGTACATATTCATACTTGCTTGCCTTCATCTATTTCAAGCGCTACCCTGCCCCACAGGAAACAGCATCGCTACCCCCTGCTGGGGGTAGGGGAATAAAAAAAAATGCTTCATAGGTATTTCCAGCGTGTAATAGAAGGTAACTAAAAGGGGAGGGAGTGGGAGGCTGGAAATTCTCCCCTCCCATTTTAAATTTTCCAAAAGAAGGAACAGAGAAGGGGGCCAAAGAGGATATTTCCTCAAAGGATCAGTCCTCTGTTCTTAATGCTACCTTGGCTAATGAATAATACCTTCAATGCATAAGAATAAACTAACATATATGCAAAGCATTGCTTAATAAATAAGACCATACAAACTTAATTCAACAGCATATGTGAGAGACATACTGTCTTTGGTGAGCGTACTGGGAAAGATTGCATTAAGAGATGTATGGCGTAATTACAGCTTGGTGATATCTCAGCTCTAAAGCCACTGCAACTGTTCTTAGTTAGTAAATTGCCACTACAGTCTGGTTTATGTTAAAAGATGTATTGTATAATGACCTCATGCACCCCTTGGAAGTTCTCACCAAAACTACTTGGAAACAGTATAACGGGTGTGATTCAAATGTAGATAAAAAAATGCAAATAAATATCAAGAATCAGACAAAAATTACTGAGGACCATAGTAAGTAATCACCAAGTGGATACTGAGAATAATGTAAATAATTGTTAAGTGTCGATGGTGGGGGGACGACAGGTAACTAACCTGGCTGTGAGGGGACAGGCAGTAAAGGGTGTGTGGATGACTCTGAAGGGGCTTCTGAAGGGGGATGAGGGTAACTGGAACAGTCATCTCCCACACCTTCTGAACACTCGGAATCATTCAGCTCACCACCTGTTTGAATTATTCCATGCAGAAATGAAGAAATGTCATCACCACCTGTTTCAACTATTCCATGCAAAAATGAGGAAAAGTTAAACACCAGTAACCCGAAGCAATACTTGGTCAATGTGTTTCTGTTAGTAAGCATATCCCTATCAGTTGTAAAATCATACCAGAAAATGTCCCATCAAGTTCACATAATGAAAAATCAATGGATAGAACAGAAAGGATCAATGTGGTAGATGGTGGGAGTCGTGCTGTCAATGGGCTGTAACAGGGCATATGAGGCAGCCAAAGTAAACTATGGATTTAGTCTGTGGGGCTCTGGTTTATGTGCATCATACATGATAAGTAAAGAGAGAACAGTATGGATGCAAATGAGGTTATTTTTTTCTCAGTTTCCATTGCTGCTTTACTACGGCAGGAAAGGCAGTCAGGACTAAATAGAAGGGTATTCTGATATGAAAATCAAAATATAGTGGACCTTTTACATTCCCATACACAACTGCACTGCTAGCAACTAGCTCACTTGAAAAATCAAATACACTTTATTTCTTTATCTATTATACTTTGTCACTGTCTCCCGCATTAGCGAGGTAGCACAAGGACAAAGACGAAAAAATGGCCCAACCCAACCATATACACAATTATATATACATACACATCCACACACACACATATACATACCCATATATTTTTCATATGTATATATATGTATGTGTGTGTGTGTGTATGTGCGTATGTATGTGTATGTGTGTGTATGTGTATATGTATATATATATATGTATATTATCCCTGGGGATAGGGGTGAAAGAATACTTCCCACGTATTCCTCGCGTGTCGTAGAAAGCGACTAGAGGGGACGGGAGCGGGGGGCCAGAAATCCTCCCCTCCTTGTATTAACTTTCTAAAATGGGAAACAGAAGAAGGAGTCACGCGGGGAGTGCTCATCCTCCTCGAAGGCTCAGAGTGGGGTGCCTAAATGTATGTGGATGTAACCAAGATGTGAAAAAAGGAGAGATACGTAGTATGTTTGAGGAAAGGAACCTGGATGTTTTGGCTCTGAGTGAAACGAAGCTCAAGGGTAAAGGGGAAGAGTGGTTTGGGAATGTCTGGGGAGTAAAGTCAGGGGTTAGTGAGAGGACAAGAGCATGGGAAGTAGTAGCAATACTCCTGAAACAGGAGTTGTGGGAGTATGTGATAGAATGTAAGAAAGTAAATTCTCGATTAATATGGGTAAAACTGAAAGTTGATGGAGAGAGGTGGGTGATTATTGGTGCATATGCACCTGGGCATGAGAAGAAAGATCATGAGAGGCAAGTGTTTTGGGAGCAGCTGAATGAGTGTGTTAGTGGTTTTGATGCACGAGACCGGGTTATAGTGATGGGTGATTTGAATGCAAAGGTGAGAAATGTGGCAGTTGAGGGAATAATTGGTATACATGGGGTGTTCAGTGTTGTAAATGGAAATGATGAAGAGCTTGTAGATTTATGTGCTGAAAAAGGACTGATGATTGGGAATACCTGGTTTAAAAAGCGAGATATACATAAGTATACTTATGTAAGTAGGAGAGATGGCCAGAGAGCGTTATTGGATTACGTGTTAATTGACAGGCGTGCGAAAGAGAGACTTTTGGATGTTAATGTGCTGAGAGGTGCAACTGGAGGGATGTCTGATCATTATCTTGTGGAGGCTAAGGTGAAGATTTGTATGGGTTTTCAGAAAAGAAGAGTGAATGTTGGGGTGAAGAGGGTGGTGAGAGTAAGTGAGCTTGGGAAGGAGACCTGTGTGAGGAAGTACCAGGAGAGACTGAGTACAGAATGGAAAAAGGTGAGAACAATGGAAGTAAGGGGAGTGGGGGAGGAATGGGATGTATTTAGGGAATCAGTGATGGATTGCGCAAAAGATGCTTGTGGCATGAGAAGAGTGGGAGGTGGGTTGATTAGAAAGGGTAGTGAGTGGTGGGATGAAGAAGTAAGAGTATTAGTGAAAGAGAAGAGAGAGGCATTTGGACGATTTTTGCAGGGAAAAAATGCAATTGAGTGGGAGATGTATAAAAGAAAGAAACAGGTTAAGAGAAAGGTGCAAGAGGTGAAAAAAAAGGGCAAATGAGAGTTGGGGTGAGAGAGTATCATTAAATTTTAGGGAGAATAAAAAGATGTTCTGGAAGGAGGTAAATAAAGTGCGTAAGACAAGGGAGCAAATGGGAACTTCAGTGAAGGGCGCAAATGGGGAGGTGATAACAAGTAGTGGTGATGTGAGAAGGAGATGGAGTGAGTATTTTGAAGGTTTGTTGAATGTGTTTGATGATAGAGTGGCAGATATAGGGTGTTTTGGTCGAGGTGGTGTGCAAAGTGAGAGGGTTAGGGAAAATGATTTGGTAAACAGAGAAGAGGTAGTGAAAGCTTTGCGGAAGATGAAAGCCGGCAAGGCAGCAGGTTTGGATGGTATTGCAGTGGAATTTATTAAAAAAGGGGGTGACTGTATTGTTGACTGGTTGGTAAGGTTATTTAATGTATGTATGACTCATGGTGAGGTGCCTGAGGATTGGCGGAATGCGTGCATAGTGCCATTGTACAAAGGCAAAGGGGATAAGAGTGAGTGCTCAAATTACAGAGGTATAAGTTTGTTGAGTATTCCTGGTAAATTATATGGGAGGGTATTGACTGAGAGGGTGAAGGCATTTACAGAGCATCAGATTGGGGAAGAGCAGTGTGGTTTCAGAAGTGGTTGGGGATGTGTGGATCAGGTGTTTGCTTTGAAGAATGTATGTGAGAAATATTTAGAAAAGCAAATGGATTTGTATGTAGCATTTATGGATCTGGAGAAGGCATATGATAGAGTTGATAGAGATGCTCTGTGGAAGGTATTAAGAATATATGGTGTGGGAGGAAAGTTGTTAGAAGCAGTGAAAAGTTTTTATCGAGGATGTAAGGCATGTGTATGTGTAGGAAGAGAGGAAAGTGATTGGTTCTCAGTGAATGTAGGTTTGCGGCAGGGGTGTGTGATGTCTCCATGGTTGTTTAATTTGTTTATGGATGGGGTTGTTAGGGAGGTAAATGCAAGAGTTTTGGAAAGAGGGGCAAGTATGAAGTCTGTTGGGGATGAGAGAGCTTGGGAAGTGAGTCAGTTGTTGTTCGCTGATGATACAGCGCTGGTGGCTGATTCATGTGAGAAACTGCAGAAGCTGGTGACTGAGTTTGGTAAAGTGTGTGGAGGAAGAAAGTTAAGAGTAAATGTGAATAAGAGCAAGGTTATTAGGTACAGTAGGGTTGAGGGTCAAGTCAATTGGGAGGTGAGTTTGAATGGAGAAAAACTGGAGGAAGTGAAGTGTTTTAGATATCTGGGAGTGGATCTGGCAGCGGATGGAAACATGGAAGCGGAAGTGGATCATAGGGTGGGGGAGGGGGCGAAAATTCTGGGGGCCTTGAAGAATGTGTGGAAGTCGAGAACATTATCTCGGAAAGCAAAAATGGGTATGTTTGAAGGAATAGTGGTTCCAACAATGTTGTATGGTTGCGAGGCGTGGGCTATGGATAGAGTTGTGCGCAGGAGGATGGATGTGCTGGAAATGAGATGTTTGAGGACAATGTGTGGTGTGAGGTGGTTTGATCGAGTGAGTAACGTAAGGGTAAGAGAGATGTGTGGAAATAAAAAGAGCGTGGTTGAGAGAGCAGAGGAGGGTGTTTTGAAGTGGTTTGGGCACATGGAGAGAATGAGTGAGGAAAGATTGACCAAGAGGATATATGTGTCGGAGGTGGAGGGAATGAGGAGAAGAGGGAGACCAAATTGGAGGTGGAAAGATGGAGTGAAAAAGATTTTGTGTGATCGGGGCCTGAACATGCAGGAAGGTGAAAGGAGGGCAAGGAATAGAGTGAATTGGAGCGATGTGGTATACCAGGGTTGATGTGCTGACAGTGGATTGAATCAAGGCATGTGAAGCGTCTGGGGTAAACCATGGAAAGCTGTGTAGGTATGTATATTTGCGTGTGTGGACGTATGTATATACATGTGTATGGGGGGGGGGCCATTTCTTTCGTCTGTTTCCTTGCGCTACCTCGCAAACGTGGGAGACAGCGACAAAATATAATAAAATAAATATATAAATATTTTATTTTCATCTTTATTATACTTTGTTGCTGTCTCCTGTGTTCGCGAGGTAGTGCAAGAAAACATACAAAAGAGTGACTCAACCCATCCACATACACATATGTATCCATACACGTCCACACACGCACATATACATACCTATACATTTCAACGCATACACATATATACATACACAGACATTTACATATATACACACATGTACATAATCTATACTTGCTGCCATTATTCATTCCTGTCGCCATCCCGCCACAAAAGAAAATGACACCCCCTCTCCCGCACACACGCGAGGTAGTGCTAGAAAAAGACAACAAAGGCCACATTCGTTCACACTCAGTCTCTAACTGTCATGTATAAAGCACCTAAACCACAGCTCCCTTTCCACATCCAGGCCCTACAAAACTTTCCATGGTTTACCCCAGACGCTTCACATGCCCTGGTTCAATCCACTAACAGCACGTCGACCCCAGTATACCACATCGTTCCAATTCACTCTATTCCTGTACGCCTTTCACCCTCCTGCATGTTCAGGCCCCAATCACTCAAAATCTTCTACACTCCATCCTTCCACTTCCAATTTGGTCTCCCACTTCTCATTCCCTCTACCTCTGACAAATATATCCTCTTTGTCAATCTTTCCTCACTCATTCTCTCCATTTGACCAAAACATTTCAATACACCCTCTTCTGCTCTCTCAACCACACTCTTTTTATTACCACACATCTCTCTCATCCTTTCCTTACTTACTCAATCAAACCACCTCACACCAAATATTATCCTCAAACATATCATTTCCAATACATCCACCCTCCTCCTTGCTCTTATTCACATTTACTCTCAGCATTCCTCTTTCACACACTTTACCAAACTCAGTCACCAGCTTCTGCAGTTTCTCACCCGAATCAACCACCGGCACTGTGTCATCAGCGAACAACAACTGACTCACTTCCCAAGCCCTCTCATCCACAACAGACTGCATACTTGCCCCTCTCTCCAAAACTCTTGCATTCACCTACCTAACAACCCCATCCATAAACAAACTAAACAACCAAGGAGACATCAAACATCCTTGCCACAAACCAACAATCACTGGGAACCAATCACTTTCCTCTCTTCCTACTCGTACACATGCCTTACACCCTCGATAAAAACTTTTCACAGCTTCTAGCACCTTACCTCCCGCACCATACACTCTCAATAACTTCCACAAAGCATCTCTATCAACTCTATCATATGCCTTCTCCAGATCCATAAATGCTACATACAAATCCATCTGTTTTTCTAAGTATTTCTCACATACATTCTTCAAAGCAAACACCTGATCCACACATCCTCTACCACTTCTGAAACCACACTGCTCTTCCCCAATCTGATGCTCTGTACATACCTTCACCCTCTCAATCAATACCCTCCCACATAATTTCCCAGAAATACTCAACAAACTTATACCTCTGTAATTTGAGCACTCACCTTTATCCCCTTTGTCTTTGTACAATGGCACAATGCATGCATTCCACCAATCCTTAGGCACTTCACCATGAACCATACATACAGTGAATATCCCCACCAACCAGTCAACAACACAGTCACCCCCTTTTAAATAAAATCCACAGCAATACCATCCAAACCCGCCGCCTTGCCAGCTTTCATCTTCTGCAAGGCTTTTACTACCTCTTCTCTGTTTACCAAATCATTTTCCCTAACCCTCTCACTTCGCACACCACCTCAACCAAAACACCCTATATCTGCCACTCTATCATCAAACACATTCAACAAACCTTCAAAATACTCACTCCATCTCTGTCTCACTTCACCATTATCTGTTATTACCTCCTCATTTGACCCCTTCAGTGATCCCATTTGTTCTCTTGTCTTATGCATTTTATTTACCTCCTTCCAAAACATCTTTTAATTATCCCTAAAATTTAATGATACTCTCTCACCCCAACTCCCATTTGCCCTCTTTTTCACCTCTTGCACCTTTCTCTTGGCCTCTTGCCTCTTTCTTTTATACATCTCCCACTCATTTGCACTGTTTCCCAGCAAAAATTGTCCAAATGCCTCTCTCTTCTCTTACACTAATAATCTTACTTCTTCATCCCACCACTCACTACCCTTTCTAATCAACCCACCTCCCACACTTCCTGCCACAAGCATCTTTTGCACAAGCCATCACTGCTTCCCTAAATACATCCCATTCCTCCCCCACTCCCCTTACCTCCTTTGTTCTCACCTTTTTCCATTCTGTACTCAGTCTCTCCTGGTACTTCCTCACACAAGTCTCCTTCCCAAGCTCACTTACTCTCACCACTCTCTTCACCCCAACATTCTCTCTTCTCTTCTGAAAACCTCTACAAATCTTCACCTTCGCCTCCACAAGATAATGATCAGACATCCCTCCAGTTGCCCTTCTCAGTACATTAACACCCAAAAGTATCTCTTTCACATGCCTATCAATTAACATGTAATCCAATAATGCTCTCTGGCCATCTCTCCTACTTACATATGTATACTTATGTATATCTCTCTTTTTAAACCAGGTATTCCCAATAACCAGTCCTCTTTCAGCACACAAATCTATAAGCTCTTCACTATTTCCATTTACAACACTGAACACCCCATGTACACCAATTATTCCCTCAACTGCCACATTACTCACCTTTGCATTCAAATCACAAATAACTATAACCCGATTTCGTGCATCAAAGCTGCTAAAACACTCATTCAGCTGCTCCCAAAATTCTTGCCTCTCATGATCTTTCTTCTCATGACCAGGTGCATAGGCACCAATAATCACCCATCTCTCTCCATCAACTTTCAGTTTCACCCATATCAATTCAGAGTTTACTTTCTTAAACTCTATCACATACTCCCATAACTCCTGCTTCAGGAGTTGTGCTACTCCTTCCTTTGCTCTTGTCCTCTCACTAACCCCTGACTTTACTCCCCAGACATTCCCAAACCACTCTTCCCCTTTACCCTTGAGCTTCGTTTCACTCAGAGCCAAAACATCCAGGTTCCTTTCCTCAAACATACTACCTATCTCTCCTTTTTTCTCATCATGGTTACATCCACTCACATTTAGACACCCCAGTCTGAGCCTTCGAGGAGGATGAGCACTCCCCGTATGACTCCTTCTTCTGTTTCCCCTTTTAGAAACTTAAAATACAAGGAGGGGAGGGTTCATAGCCCACCTCTCCTGTCCACTTTAGCCACCTCCTACCACATGCGGGGAATGTGTGGGAAGTATTCTTTCTCCCCTATCCCCAGGAATAAATAATTTTATTATACCAGATGAAACAGTAAAACAGAACTGATAGCCACAGTATCCCTAACAAAGCCTATTATTCAAAATTTTAAGTACAAATATTGTCCTTATTACTACATATGTAACAATGATTTTCTAAACAAGGCAGTTCAATTACAGATGACTGACTAATCACCAAAAAGTATTAGAACTGTAAGGAAGAATATAACAGATTATTTAGAAAAGCCAGAAAATTTCTTAACTGTAAAAGATTGGTAAAACTTGTCACCAGCAAAGTTCTCAAAATTCATCAAATACAAACAGAAAGAGATTTTCAACATATGAATTAATTCATAACAAAATGTAAGTTTTGAAGGGTGAAAGATATTTCTCGTCCAGAAGCAGAGGCTAACCTTAAGTATTTCATGGAGCTCTTGTTAAACAGAGGAAGACCTTATTGCTTCACCACCCACAATGACTTGTATCTACGAAAATTCAACCACTTTGACCACTATCAATTGTACAAAGGCATGGAGATGTTCATTTTCAGGACTAAACAATCATTCAGCAACTTTTCTAGACCTAAAACTTCACAGTGCAGAGATAAGGTGGGACCAAGCTACCTCTCACTCATAATCATTTAATGATCAGTGGAGATTTGGCCTTAAGTCTCTTATTACCTGGAATCATTAAACAGTTTTTCAATAAGGAGATGGAGGAGAAGGTAAAGGGAAATAAAGAGATGCTTCCTAGGCTCTGCCTATGGTACAAAAATGGTTCTTCAAACTTTAATACCTATATTTCTCACTTATGAACTAAGGTTATGAGCATTTGCAAACATTTTGATGTGAAGAAATGCATGAAAAACCTAAGGATGACTAAAGAAAGAGACCTAACTTAACCCACTCACTGTAGTGACTCCATATATCAAGCACAACCCAATGCAGGATTTTTTAAAAATATAAAACCTTTATTTTTTGTGTAATATGAAATTCATTTTTCCCAAAACACATAATACATAAGACAATACAGCATATTTGTACTCACGTGTGTGACGAGGCTCACAGACGAATGTTTCTTCAGGTGAGTTAAGGCCATCACTACGGCTAACTCTGCCAGCCAAAGGATGCATCCCTTGTCATATGACACAAAATGTACGCACTTACTTTACCACACCAATGTTACATTTTTCATACATTTTTTTCATAAATATTCGCCATTTCCCGCGTTAGCGAGGTAGCGTTAAGAACTGAGGACTGAGCCTAAGAGGAAAGATCCTCACTTGGCCCCTTCTCTGTTCCTTCTTTTGGAAAAGTTTTCATACATATATGCATATATACATATATGCAATTTCTCTACACCCTAATGCTATTTCTCCAATAGCAAATGATTCATGTTTCAATATTCACCATATATGTACACACAATAAAAAAGTACCAAACCAGTTTTTAAATGAAAAATATGACACTACAGATGAAGAATCCTGAGAAATGCTCAATGGTCTGGCCTCACACAGTTGCCATGCTTTCATGATATTGTAATACATCAGTTGCTAGTGACATTTCCTATCATCTGCCATAATAAAAGTTATAGGGATATCATATTTTGAAGGAAATAACTATAAGAAATAACTATAAAACAAATCTACCATAATATCATGAAATCTATCTCACTTTCATGCTTATCAACCCTACCGAGACAAAATATGCCATACTGATCATTTCATAATTCACTGGTCCCATCCGGGAAGATACTTTTTGATCAAGTGTACAAATTTTTATATATCTACTCTCTATAAGCTTTTACCTCTTGTAATTGATTTTCATATGGTATGTCTTGAAACATGGATCCTGAAACAACTGATTCCTTATGACAATTGCTTTCAGTCTCTTTTCCAGTATACATTATAAAATCATGTATGAAGTTCCTTTATCTCAAAACATAAAATTTTCATTTCAAATGGATGACATTTTGAAGAAATGTACTGCTTGAATTCCAATTTCCCTTAACACAATATCATAAACTCATCAGTACACAAATTTTGATATGAAAACAATTTCTTTGAATTTCCTACAAAGCTTATCAAGTACTGATCTAATTTTCTGCAATATGTCATTACCTGTAAGCTGCTTGTTGTCTATAAAATGAAAATGCCTAAGGTGCACACTATTTTTCAAGATACAACAAAGTCTTTATGATTCATAACATGGAAACACAAATACAAGATAATCCCAACCTGGCCTGTAATCTGAGGGCTAAACATAAGAGTGAAAACATCAAAAGCTAACATCAAGAAAGGATCAATATCTGTAAGTAAAAAACAAATGTGGATGGAGGTTGCTCTGTCCTACCTTATCTTTATCCTCTAACATCAGATGCCTGGATGAGCTGTATTATGATCAAAAAAAGTACTATAAAAAGCTCTTCTGGCTTCATAAGTTTTATATTGGTTGAGCGGGATGAATCCCTGTGCAAACACCTCAATTTTCACTGAAATTAGTATTCTGATTCCCATCAAATTAGTGCTCTCTATCCATAAGTGAGAAAAAAGTATGAGCATTAATGAAGCCTAATGCAAGAAGTATGAGCACTAACGAAGCCTAATGCAATTCTAAATTACGCCAACGAGTGAATGTAGGTTTGCGGCAGGGGTGTGTGATGTCTCCATGGTTGTTTAATTTGTTTATGGATGGGGTTGTTAGGGAGGTGAATGCAAGAGTTTTGGAAAGAGGGGCAAGTATGAAGTCTGTTGGGGATGAGAGAGCTTGGGAAGTGAGTCAGTTGTTGTTCGCTGATGATACAGCGCTGGTGGCTGATTCATGTGAGAAACTGCAGAAGCTGGTGACTGAGTTTGGTAAAGTGTGTGAAAGAAGAAAGTTAAGAGCAAATGTGAATAAGAGCAAGGTAATTAGGTACAGTAGGGTTGAGGGTCAAGTCAATTGGGAGGTAAGTTTAAATGGAGAAAAACTGGAGGAAGTAAAGTGTTTTAGATATCTGGGAGTGGATCTGGCAGCGGATGGAACCATGGAAGCCGAAGTGGATCATAGGGTGAGGGAGGGGGCGAAAATCCTGGGAGCCTTGAAGAATGTGTGGAAGTCGGGAACATTATCTCAGAAAGCAAAAATGGGTATGTTTGAAGGAATAGTGGTTCCAACAATGTTGTATGGTTGCGAGGCGTGGGCTATGGATAGAGTTGTGCGCAGGAGGATGGATGTGCTGGAAATGAGATGTTTGAGGACAATGTGTGGTGTGAGGTGGTTTGATCGAGTGAGTAACGTAAGGGTAAGAGAGAAGTGTGGAAATAAAAAGAGCGTGGTTGAGAGAGCAGAAGAGGGTGTTTTGAAATGGTTTGGGAACATGGAGAGAATGAGTGAGGAAAGATTGACCAAGAGGATATATGTGTTGGAGGTGGAGGGAACAAGGAGAAGTGGGAGACCAAATTGGAGGTGGAAAGATGGAGTGAAAAAGATTTTGTGTGATCGGGGCCTGAACATGCAGGAGGGTGAAAGGAGGGCAAGGAATAGAGTGAATTGGATCAATGTGGTATACCGGGGTTGACGTGCTGTCAGTGGATTGAATCAGGGCATGTGAAGCGTCTGGGGTAAACCATGGAAAGCTGTGTAGGTATGTATATTTGTGTGTGTGGACATATGTATATACATGTGTATGGGGGTGGGTTGGGCCATTTCTTTCGTCTGTTTCCTTGCGCTACCTCGCAAACGCGGGAGACCGGCAAAAAAAAAAAAAAAAAAAAAGTTGTTTGTAAATTTCTGTTGTTTAAGCAAAAGTCTGTGGCTCTACTATCAATACGATTTTACTTATGGCCAAAGCAAACACAAATCATAAAAGTGGATGAATCTACAGGTGATTACTTTATTAAATCAAATCAAAATGGCATATGACACTTGGCCAAAGCAAAACTTTAATATACCTACCATGAAAGCATGTAACATATAGCATATATCATTACCATCCTCCCACCTTTACATTAAACTTATACAATACTTTTGTTTTTAATACAATTCTGAGACTCTTCTTGGGAATTTAAAAAGCAAAATATTTCTAACAGTAATAGGATACTACTACAGCATTGTAAAGGAAATAAACAGCCTATGGCAATTCTTAATCATCCCTAAATTCTCATTATCTATAACAGCTTCATTCCAAATCCGTAAACCTAGGTAACTATCCTGTATATCCAAATGGTCTTAAAGAACACGTAAAAAATGAGTAACACAGCTGAGAAGGAAAAAGACGAGCAGTGTCTCAATACAAGCTGTATCAGAGCCATACTTTCTCATTTGGTGACATCAGATTGTCAAAATTGTATTTCTTCCGACAAAATAACTTCTTTACATCCGAAACTGAACCTGACCTGCATAACTTATACAGGTGCTCATTTTATGTGGTCTGTGTTGGCATCACATTCAGGGATGAAACCCAAGACTTAACTCTTTTAGGACTACTCTCTAATCCTCAATAATTGCTGCTATGTTAACTGAAGTTCATATGTAGTTCATATGCATGAACATGGTACTTACCCCTTACAAAGGAGGCTGATTCATCCCAGGAGCGACTAGAATTTTCTGTACGATCATCATCTTCATATTCATCCTGTTGTTTGGATAAAATTGTAAACTTAAAACATCCAATCCATCAATATCTATTAAACATTTTTCTATAAATGTACGATTATTTGCTAGTAATACTAATTACTGGAGATGGGGGATAACTGAACAGTGGGAGGGCCCTGTACCCTTTACACTTTTGATGTGGGTTCAACCCAGATGCTTGGCATGGAGATTTGTAGTCATCTTCCTATCAATCCTATTATTTATACACAATTCAAAAAGAAAGATATCACATTTACTACAATACTATGCTAGCAAAATTTGGGGAAAACAAAATAACATTCATGACAGCTCTTAACTGGCTTGCCTGGAAGGACAAAAATATCTGAACTATGCATCCTCTACCCATTTAAGGTGGATTCAGTCCCATGCCAATCAGGCTTGAAATGGACTTATCCACAGTGTGAATGTACGGTCAGTCACTCCATTCTTTAAAAGAGATTCTGATCTAAATCAGCTCTTATCATCTGGGTTGATCCCACCCAGCAAACAGTAGGAAAGTGGCATAAAGGATGACAACTTTTACATGCCATATTGCCATATTGCAATCCCCTATCCCTGGGGATACGGGAGAAAGAATACTTCCCACACATTCCTCACGTGTGGTAGAAGGCAACTAGAAGGGATGGGAGCGGGGAGCTGGAAACCTTCCCCTCCTTGTATTTCAACTTTCTAAACAGGGAAACAAAAGAAGGAGTCACGCGGGGAGTGCTCATCCTCCCTGAAGGCTCAGATTGGGGTGTCTAAATGTGTGTGGATGTAACCAAGATGAGAAAAAAGGAGAGATAGGTAATATGTTTCTAAAACACCTCACTTCCTCCAGTTTTTCTCCATTCAAACTCACCTCCCAATTGACTTGACCCTCAACCCTACTGTACCTAATTACCTTGCTCTTATTTACATTTACTCTTAACTTTCTTCTTCCACACACTTTACCAAACTCAGTCACCAGCTTCTGCAGTTTCTCACATGAATCAGCCACCAGCGCTGTATCATCAGCAAACAACAACTGACTCACTTCCCAAGCTCTCTCATCCCCAACTGACTTCATACTTGCCCCTCTTTCCAAAACTCTTGCATTTACCTCCCTAACAACCCCATCCATAAACAAATTAAACAACCATGGAGACATCACACACCCCTGCCGCAAACCTACATTCACTGAGAACCAATCACTTTCCTCTCTTCCTACACGTACACATGCTTTACATCCTCGATAAAAACTTTTCACTGCTTCTAACAACTTTCCTCCCACACCATATATTCTTAATACCTTCCACAGAGCATCTCTGTCAACTCTATCATATGCCTTCTCCAGATCCATAAATGCTACATACAAATCCATTTGCTTTTCTAAGTATTTCTCACATACATTCTTCAAAGCAAACACCTGATCTACACATCCTCTACCACTTCTGAAACCACACTGCTCTTTCCCAATCTGATAGAGAAAAACTGGAGGAAGTGAAGTGTTTTAGATATCTGGGAGTGGATCTGGCAGCAGATGGAACCATGGAAGCGGAAGTGGATCATAGGGTGGGGGAGGGGGTGAAAATTCTGGGGGCCTTGAAGAATGTGTGGAAGTCGAGAACATTATCTCGGAAAGCAAAAATGGGTATGTTTGAAGGAATAGTGGTTCCAACAATGTTGTATGGTTGCGAGGCGTGGGCTATGGATAGAGTTGTGCGCAGGAGGATGGATGTGCTGGAAATGAGATGTTTGAGGACAATGTGTGGTGTGAGGTGGTTTGATCGAGTGAGTAACGTAAGGGTAAGAGAGATGTGTGGAAATAAAAAGAGCGTGGTTGAGAGAGCAGAAGAGGGTGTTTTGAAGTGGTTTGGGCACATGGAGAGAATGAGTGAGGAAAGATTGACCAAGAGGATATATGTGTCGGTGGTGGAGGGAACGAGGAGAAGAGGGAGACCAAATTGGAGGTGGAAAGATGGAGTGAAAAAGATTTTGTGTGATCGGGGCCTGAACATGCAGGAGGCTGAAAGGAGGGCAAGGAATAGAGTGAATTGGAGCGATGTGGTATACCGGGGTTGACGTGCTGTCAGTGGATTGAATCAAGGCATGTGAAGCGTCTGGGGTAAACCATGGAAAGCTGTGTAGGTATGTATATTTGCGTGTGTGGACGTATGTATATACATGTGTATGGGGGGGGTTGGGCCATTTCTTTCTTCTGTTTCCTTGCGCTACCTCGCAAACGCGGGAGACAGCGACAAAGTATAATAAAAAATAAAATATAATAAAGGTAATATGTTTCACGAAAAGAATCTGGATGTTTTGGCTCTAAGTGAAACGAAGCTCAAGGGTAAAGGGGAAGAATGGTTTGGGAATATCTTGGGAGTAAACTCAGGGGTTAGTGAGAGGACAAGAGCAAGGGAAGGAGTAGCACTACTCCTGAAACAGGAGTGGTGGGAGTATGTGATAGAGTGTAAGAAAGTGAACTCTAGATTGATATGGGTAAAACTGAAAGTGGATGAAGAGAGATGGGTGATTATTGGTGCATATGTACATGAGCATGAGAAGAAAGATCATGAGAGGCAAGTGTTTTGGGAGCAGCTCAGTGTGTTAGTAGTTTTCATGCACGAGACCAGGTTATAGTTATGGGTGATTTGAATGCAAAGGTGAGTAATGTGGCAGTTGAGGGAATAAATGGTGTACATGGGGTGTTCAGTGTTGTAAATGGCAATAGTGAAGAGCTTGTAGATTTATCCGCTGAAAAAGGAACGGTGAATGGGAATACCTGGTTTAAAAAGAGAGAAATATACAAGTATACGTATGTAAGAAGGAGAGATGGCCAGAGACCGTTATTGGGTTACGTGTTAGTTGACAGGCGCGAAAGAGAGGCTTTTGGATGTTAATGTGCTGAGAGGGGCAACTGGAAGGATGTCTGATCATTATCTTGAGGAGGCGAAGGCGAAGATTTGTAGAGGTTTTCAGAAGAGAAGAGAGAATGTTGGGGGTGAAGAGAGTGGTGAGAGTAAGTGAGTTTGGGAAGGAGACTTGTGTGAGGGAGTACCAGGAGAGACTGAGTACAGAATGGGAAAAGATGAGAACAAAGGACGTAAGGGGAGTGGGGAGGAATGGGATGTATTTAGGGAAGCAGTGATGGCTTGTGGAATGAGAAGCATGGGAGGTGGGCAGATTAGAAACAGTAGTGAGAAGTGGGATGAAAAAATACGATTATTAGTTAAAGAGAAGAGAGAGGCATTTGGACGATTTTTGCAGGGAAATAATGCAAATGACTGGAAGATATATAAAAGAAAGAGGCAGGAAGACAAGAGAAAGGTGCAAGAGGCAAAAAAGAGGGCAAATGAGAGTTGGGGTGAGAGAGTGTCATTAAATATTAGGGAGAATAAAAAGATGTTTTGGAAGGAGGTAAATAAAGTGCGTAAGACAAGGTAACAAATGGGAACATCAGTGAAGGGGGATAATGGGGAGGTGATAACAAGTAGTGGTGATGTGAGAAGATGGAGAGTACTTTGACGGTCTGCTGAATGTGTTTGATGATAGAGTGGCAGATATAGGGTGTTTTGGTCAAGGTAGTGTGCAAAGTGAGAGGGTTGGGGAGAATGATTTGGTAAACGGAGAAGAGGCAGTAAAAGCTTTGCGGAAGATGAAAGCCGGCAAGGCAGCGGGTTTGAATGGTATTACAGTGGAATTTATTAAAAAAGGGGTGACTGTATTGTTGACTGGTTGGTAAGGTTATTTAATGTATGTATGACTCATGGTGAGGTGCCTGAGAACTGGAGGAATGTTTGCATAGAGCCATTGTACAAAGGCAAAGGGGATAGGAGTGAGTGCTCAAATTACAGTGGTATTAGTTTGCTGAGTATTCCTGGGAAATTATGTGGGAGGGTACTGATTGAGAGGGTGAAGGCATGTACAGAGCATCAGATTGGGGAAGAGCAGTGTGGTTTCAGAAGTGGTAGAGGATGTGTGGATCAGGTGTTTGCTTTGAAGAATGAATGTGAGAAATACTTAGAAAAGCAAATGGATTTGTATGTGGCATTTATGGATCTGGAGAAGGCATATGATAAGAGTTGAAAGAGATGCTCTGTGGAAGGTATTAAGAACATATGGTGTGGGAGGTAAGTTGTAAGAAGCAGTGAAATGTTTTTATCGAGGATGTAAGGCATGTGTACATGTAGGAAGAGAGGAAAGTGATTGGTTCTCAGTGAATGTTGGTTTGCGGCAGGGGTGCGTGATGTCTCCATGGTCGTTTAATTTGATTATGGATATGGTTGTTAGGGAGGTGCATGCAAGAGTTTTCAAAAGAGGGGCAAGTATGCAGTCTGTTGTGGATGAGAGAGCTTGGGAAGTGAGTCAGTTGTTGTTCGCTGGTGATACAGCGCTGGTGGCTGATTCAGGTGAGAAACTGCAGAAGCTGGTGACTGAGTTTGGTAAAGTGTGTGAAAGAAGAAAGTTGAGAGTAAATGTGAATAAGAGCAAGGTTATTAGGTACAGTAGGGTTGAGGGTCAAGTCAGTTGGGAGGTAAGTTTGAATGGAGAAAAACTGGAGGAAGTGAAGTGTTTTAGATATCTAGGAGTGGATCTGGCAGCGGATGGAACCATGGAAGTGGAAGTGAATCATAGGGTGGGGGAGGGGGTGAAAATTCTGAGAGCCTTGAAGAATGTGTGGGAATTGAGAACATTATCTCCAAAAGCAAAAATGGGTATGTTTGAAGGAATAGTGGTTCCAACAATGTTGTATGGTTGCGAGGCATGGACTATGTATGGATAGAGTTGTGAGGAGGAGGGTGGATGTGCTGGAAATGAGATATTTGAGGACAATATGTGGTGTGAGGTAAGTAATAATAAGGTAAGAGAGATATGTGGTAATAAAAAGAGTGCGGTTGAGAGAGCAGAAGAGGGTGTTTTGAAATGGTTTGGTCACATGGAGAGAATGAGTGAGGAAAGATTGACAAAGAGGATATATGTGACAGAGGTGGAGGGAACAAGGAGAAGTGGGAGACCAAATTGGAGGTGGAAAGATGGAGTGAAAAAGATTTTGAGTGATCGGGGCCTGAACATGCAGGAGGGTGAAAGGTGTGCGAGGAATAGAGTGAATTGGAACGATGTGGTATACCGGGGTCGACGTGTTGCCAATGGATTGAACCAGGGCATGTGAAGCGTCTGGGGTAAACCATGGAAAGTTCTGTGGGGCCTGGATGTGGAAAGGGAGCTGTGGTTTCGGTGCATTATTACATGACAACTAGAGACTGAGTGTGAACGAATGGGGCCTTTGTTGTCTTTTCCTAGCACTACCTTGCGCACATGAGGGGGGGAGGGGGTTGTTATTTCATGTGTGGCGAGGTGGTGATGGGAATGAATAAAGGCAAACAGTATGAATTATGCACATGTGTATATATGTATATGTCTGTGTGTGTATATATATGCACACGTTGAAATGTATAGGTATTCATATTTGCGTGTGTGGACGTGTATGTATAGACATGTGTATGTGGGTGGGTTGGGCCATTCTTTCATCTGTTTCCTTGCACTACCTCGCTAATGCGGGAGACAGCAACAAAGGAAAATAATAATAATAATAAATAAAAAAAAATGGGTATGTTTGAGGGAATACTGGTTCCAACAATGTTGTATGGTTGCGAGGTGTGGGCTGTGGACAGAGCTGTGCGCAGGAGGGTGGATGAGCTGGAGCTGGAAATGAGATGTTTGAGGACAATATGTGGTGTGAGGTGGTTTGATCGAGTAAGTAATAGTAGGATAAGAGAGATATGTGGTAATAAAAAGAGTGTGGTTGAGAGAGCAGAAGAAAGTGTTTTGAAATGGTTTGGTCACATGGAGAGAATGAGTGAGGAAAGATTGACAAAGAGGATATATGTATCAGAGGTGGAGGGAATGAGGAGAAGTGGGAGACCAAACTGGAGGTGGAAAGATGGAGTGAAAAAGACTGAGTGATTGGGGCCTGAACATGCAGGAGGGTGAAAGGCGTGCAAGGAATAGAGTGATTGGAACGATGTGGTATACCGGGGTCGACATGCTGTCAATGGATTGAACCAGGGCATGTGAAGCATCTGGGGTAAACCATGGAAAGTTCTGTGGGGCCTGGATGTGGAAAGGGAGCTTTGGTTTCGGTGCATTATTACATGACAGCTAAAGACTGAGTGTGAACGAATGGGGCCTTTGTTGTCTTTTCCTAGCGCTACCTCGCACACATGAGGGAGGAGGGGGTTGTTATTTCATGTGTGGTGAGGTGGCGATGGGAATGAATAAAGGCAGACAGTATGAATTATGTACATGTGTATATATGTATATGTCTGTGTGTGTATATATATATGTATACATTGCGATGTATAGGTATGTATATTTGTGTGTGTGGACGTGTATGTATATACATGTGTGCGTGGGTGGGTTGGGCCATTCTTTCATCTGTTTCCTTGCACAACCTTGCTAAAGGGGGGACAGCGACAAAGCAAAATAAATAAATATATAAATAAAAAAAATCAACCTTGTTAAATTCTGGCAAGGATAAGTTAAAATAAGGCTTCAACTACGATGAAATGGTTCAAACTGATGCTGCCATCAAGTTGTAGTTGTTAATAGTTGAATTCCAGTCTACTTTGGCAGTCTGGCCACCCTATGTTTTCATATTTTTGGATTTCTGGCTCATGCAAGTTTAATAATCTGACAAGCCATGCTAACCATTATTCTAACAGCTTACTTATCATGTGCAAATATTTCCTACCAAACCTTCATGCTTGTGCACTTCCATAATAATTTCAGTGAAACTGCAAGACTCACCTGGTGGTCATCTTCCTCCTCTGGCCGCACCTCTGGGACACAAAAATCATCCTGGCGTGCAAGGGGGCCAATGAAAATAATCCTGGATTTCTCACTTTCATAAACCTCAAGGAAAGGGTGAGCACACAAGCTTCGAGCCTCTACAAAAGAAACAGAATACGTAGTGAAACTTACATTGTTAGATATATCAAAATACCATACATCAGTAACACAGATAAGAAATGTATGTTCAACTATCAGCTTATCTTTTTATCTGTTTCCCTAAAATCATATATATGTGTACATCTATACTGCATTCTGCCTTCATGTAGTTACATCACCAATGAAAAGTCTCCTTTGGTGAGGCTCTATCAACATTAATGAATGAAAAGGAGCTCATTCACATAAACGAACTTTTCTCTTGAAAGAAGTCCATCACTTTCCACTCCTGATCAAAATTCAACTCTGAAGCAGCTGGAGTCCAATTACTGGGGTACTGGGGTTGTTCAAATAATTATAAATAAATTTTTTCAGTCTGTTGTGGATAAGAGAGCTTGGGAAGTGAGTCAGTTGTTGTTCGCTGATGATACAGCGCTGGTGGCTGATTCAGGTGAGAAACTGCAGAAGCTGGTGACTGAGTTTGGTAAAGTGTATGAAAGAAGAAAGTTGAGAGTACATGTGAATAAGAGTAAGGTTATTAGGTACAGTAGGGTTGAGGGTCAAGTCAATTGGGAGGTAAGTTTGAATGGAGAAAACTGGAGGAAGTGAAGTGTTTTAGATATCTGGGAGTGGATTTGGCAGCGGATGGAACCATGGAAGCGGAAGTAAATCATAGGGTGGGGAGGGGGCGGAAATTCTGGGAGCCTTGAAGAATGTGTGGAAATCGAGAACATTATCTCGGAGAGCAAAAATGGGTATGGTTAAAGGAATAGTGGTTCCAACAATGTTGTATGGTTGCGAGGCGTGGACTATGGATAGAGTTGTGAGGAGGAGGGTGGATGTGCTGTAAATGAGATGTTTGAGGACAATATGTGGTGTGAGGTGGTTTGATCGAGTAAGTAATAATAGGGCAAGAGAGATGTGTGGTAATAAAAAGAGTGTGGTAGAGAGAGCAGAAGAGGGTGTTTTGAAATGGTTTGGTCACATGGAAAGAATGAGTGAGGAAAGATTGACAAAGAGGATATATGTGTCAGAGTTGGAGGGAACGAGGAGAAGTGGGAGACCAAACTGGAGGTGGAAAGATGGAGTGAGAAAGATTTTGAGTGATCGGAGCCTGAACATGCAGGAGGGTGAAAGGCGTGCAAGGAATAGAGAGAATTGGAACGATGTGGCATACCGGGGTCGATGTCCTGTCAATGGATTGAACCAGGGCATGTGAAGCGCCTGGGGTAAACCATAGAAAGTTCTGTGGGGCCTGGATGTGGAAAGGGAGCTGTGGTTTCGGTGCATTATTACATGACAGCTAGAGACTGAGTGTGAACGAATGGGGCCTTTGTTGTCTTTTCTAACGCTACCTTGCACACATGAGGAGGGAGGGGGTTGTTATTTCTTGTGTGGCGACGTGGCGATTGGAATGAATAAGGGCAGACAGTATGAATTACGCACATGTGTATATATGTATATGTCTGTGTGTGTATATATATGTATACGTTGAGATGTATAGGTATGTATATTTGCGCGTGTGGACGTGTATGTATATACATGTGTATGTGGGTGGGTTGGGCCATTCTTTTGTCTGTTTCTTTGCGCTACCTCGCTAACGCGGGAGACAGAAACAAAGCAAAATAAAATGAATATAAAAAAAAATTTTTCGTACATTCTTTGCCATTTCCCACATAGCAAGGTAGATCAAGGAACAGATAAAGAACAGCTCCATTTAAGGAACAGTTAGATTTATCAGTAGAAAATGTCATACCAACACAATTTTGTATCTTGGTGTGCTTGACTAAAAGTACTGGCTCTGCAATGATTCTGGGCTGATATAATGGCAGACAGAATCACAGAAATGGTAAGAGTAAACATGGTCCAATAAGCTTCGTCCCTGACATAACAGAGGGGATAAAAAAAATTAGTAGAAGAGAAAAAGGACTCCATTCCAGCCCCAGCTGAGGGGAAAAAGATTGTAGGAGAGATGTGGGACCCCATTCCAGACAAGATAACCCCTGAAATGAGGTCTACATAGTCGGAGGTATCTCATCTAGAAAAACAGCACTGGTCTCAATGAAAGTTCATATAAAAGATGCATAACAATGACCACCGAGCTCTGCCAAACTGAAAAGCTAATATTTCTAAGTGGAAACAGAAGTTGAACATGCCCAGCTAGAAATGAACCAGATAAGACTGAGAAAATATGACCCAAAGAAACCAGAAATAGCAGAAGGCAAAATATAGGCTCAGTGTTTTGCAGACATAACAGTCAGGAAATCATGCTGGGTGTCTGATTTTTTGTTCTTTAACCTAAAGGATTAATTCCTGATCATTTCCAGGCTGGAACTGTCTAGTAATACTGTACTGTTAAATGTTCACAAAATAATTTTCCAGTACACTTTTTATGCTTGCTATCTCCTAATTTCTAACACATAAGCATAAACATATTTCATAATCTTTTAATTTTTTCCAGTTATCATAACTTCAAAGACTAAAAACACTTGAAAAGTTTACCAACCAATGTAATCACTTAGTGCCGGGTAAACCTTCATAATGGCTACAATAATGGAAATAGTGCTGGTGTACGGGAAGATGGTCTGCACTGCATGATCAATGGATGGAAAAGTGGCAAAGTGGTAACCCTTCTCTTCTAGCAACTTGCGGTGACCTGGTACAATGGGGCTACCATTTTCTGACAGGATAACACCCACGATGTATCGCAGTTTATGTGGCTGTTTCTGAAATGAAAATTTCATAAGAAATCTGGCATACTATTATTTATTCATCTAATATACTTTGTTGCTGTCTCCCACGATAGCGAGGTAGCGCAAGGACACAGACGAAAGAATGGCCCAACCCACCCACATACACATGCATATACATACACGTCCACACACAGCACATATACATACCAATACATCTCAACGTATACAGATATATACATGCACAGACATATACATATATACACATCTACATAATCCATAGTCTGCCCTTATTCATTCCGGTCGCCACCCCGCCACACATGATATGACAGCCCCCTCTCCCCGCATGTGCACGAGGTACCACTAGGAAAAGACAACGAAAGCCTAATTCGTTTACACTCAGTCTCTAGCTGTCATGTATAATGCACCGAAACCACAGCTCCTATCCACTTTGTCAAACTCTCCTCACTCATTCTCTCCATGTGACCAAACCATTTCAAAGCACCCTCTTCTGCTCTCTCAACCACACTCTTTTTATTACCACATATCTCTTGGAGGCGGAAAGATGGAGTGAAAAAGATTTTGAGTGATCGGACCTGAACATGCAGGAGGGTGAAAGGCGGGCAAGGAATGGAGAGAATTGGATCGATGTGGTATACCGGGTTGACGTGCTGTCAGTGGATTGAATCAGGGCATGTGAAGCATCTGGGGTAAACCATGGAAAGCTGTGTAGGGCCTGGATGTGGAAAGGGAGCTGTGGTTTCGGGCATTATTGCATGACAGCTAGAGACTGAGTGTGAATGAATGAGGCCTTTGTTGTCTTTTCCTAGCGCTACCCCGCACACATGAGGGGGAAGGGGGATGGTATTCCATGTGTGGCGAGGTGGCGATGGGAATGAATAAAGGCAGACAGTGTGAATTGTGTGCATGGGTATATATGTATGTGTCTGTGTGTGTATATATGTGTACATTGAGATGTATAGGTATGTATATTTGCGTGTGTGGACGTGTGTGTATATACATGTGTATGGGGGTGGGTTGGGCCATTTTCTTTCATCTGTTTCCTTGCTCTACCTCGCAAATGCGGAAGACAGCGACAAAGCAAATTAAGGAAAAAAAAATCTCTCTCTTACCCTTTCATTACTTACTCAATCAAACCACCTCACACCACATATTGTCCTCAAACATCTCATTTCCAGCACATCCACCCTCCTCCGCACAACTCTATCTATAGCCCACGCCTCGCAACCGTATAACATTGTTGGAACCACCATTCCCTCAAACATACCCATTTTTGCTTTCCAAGATAACATTCTTGACTTCCACGCATTTTTCAACACTCCCAGAACTTTCACCCCCTCCCCCATCCTATGATTCACTTCCGCTTCCATGGGTCCATCCATTGCCAGATCCACTCCCAGATATCTAAAACACTTCACTTCCTCCAGTTTTTCTCATTCAAACTTACCTCCCAATGGACTTGTCCCTCAACTCTATTGTACCTAATAACCTTGCTCTTATTCGCATTTACAATCAGCTTTCTTCTTTCACATACTTTACCAAACTCAGTCACCAGCTTCTGCAGTTTTTCACCCGAATCTGCCACCAGCACTGTATCATCAGCGAACAACAACTGACTCACTTCCCAAGCTCTCTCATCCACAACAGACTGCACACTTGCCCCTCTTTCCAAAACTCTTGCATTCACCTCCCGAACAATCCCATCCATAAACAAATTAAACAACCATGGAGACATCACGCACCCCTGCCACAAACCAACATTCACTGAGAACCAATCATTTTCCTCTCTTCCTACACGTAAACATGCCTTACATCCTCGATAAAAACTTTTCACTGCTTCTAACAACTTACCTCCCACACCATATATTCTTAATACTTTCTACAGAGCATCTCTATCAACCCTTATCATATGCCTTCTCCAGATCCATAAATGCTATATACAAATCCATTTGCTTTTCTAAGTATTTCTCACATACATTCTTCAAAGCAAACACCTGATCCACACATCCTCTACCACTTCTGAAACCACACTGCTCTTTCCCAATCTGATGCTCTGTACATGCCTTCACCCTCTCAATCAATACCCTCCCATATAATTTCCCTGGCATACTATTATAAATACTAAAGATTCAAGACTTTTAGACAAAATACCTTATAAATTATCAATACAATTCATACATATAAAAATAAATGGGAGGCAAGAATGAGTATGTGACATATTACATATATTTCCTGCAAATTTACACTAAATGTAAGTACAAGATACACTGGAAAGGGAAAAACCACAGAATTTTAGGTAAAAAATAAATGCAAATAAACCAGTAAAAGCTTTTGTCCAGTCTTACTCCTTTAGAACACTACACATACAAAAAAACAGGACCAATAATAATACAGTCAAATACCATATACAAACACAGAAAAAGAATGTTAGTTTTGAAGGATGAAAAGCCATTACTCGACCCTATGCAAAGCCCTATGAGTGCCTACAAAAGCACCTGCTCAGTGGAAGTTACAAAACTATTTTTTCCACCAAAAAATAGGTTGTGTCCATAAGGATATGTCCTTTTCAACCACTATGATACCAATGAGGCTAGCAAATGTTTGTTCACAAAGACCAACACCAAAAATCATATGGCAATCTGCCCAGTCTTAAAAAAGCACAGTGCACCAATGAGTTAGTACCACCACCATCCAACAGCCTCATAACTATTAATGTGGTTGAAGAAGATGCATCTTCCAGGATAAACTGTATTTTAGAAAAGGGATGGTAATTTGATCCCTTATCAACCAAGTGCTCTCTCAAATACCAACAAAACTTGTCTGTAATTAAAAAATAAACTCAACAATGGCACAAATACAAAAGTAAAATAACTACATCAAAACACAATAATGTACACACATAACTGACTTAGGATGGGATGTGTGTGTGCATGTATACACATAACAGAAACGACATGTACATATACAAATCCATGAGATGGGGCAACATGAGTGTACAATTCTAACCCCAAAACAAACAAATGGTAATTATTTAGAAATAACACATAATAAAGACTTACTGTCCTGGGATCATCATAGTACACCCCAAGAGTACGATACTCAGGAAGAAGTGTATGGACTTCTGTGAATAACATTCCTGATTCTCTGTATGGACCTCTGGCAAATTTGTAGGCAATTTGGATCTCACCTATTTCAGGCCTGAAAAACAAAGGATTTTGGAATTACTACAACATAAACCTACTGTATAAACTAAATGTGCTTTTCATGAAACAGCCCCAACTTTCTGCTCAAATTCTTGCTGATAATTGTATGTGTTTCACCTTCTACAACCAGCCAAAGCAGTGACATAATTAGCCAGGTGCTGCAGTAGATGTCAAGTTTTCCCTTCCTAGCCAAGGTTACTGGCTATACTTCTGCATCAGCTATATATAGGTTGCTGACAATCAATCCCAAAAAGCGCACTTTCTCTTTATCTTGCCTTCAGATGTATCATCAATTATATGAACAGCTGCTGTAATCTCACACACCTTGCTCATATAAATATCAGCTCTCTTGTCAGTCTCTTCTTATTTTGAATATCTATCAAAAACAGTCAATCTAGCAAAAGATACATCCATCCACATGCAAATCCCAAATCAACTGATGTATAAAATATTATATGATCATTTAAACCATTCTTTTTACAGTTATCATGATTGTTATTTCTATTACCATTATCATGTACGTACAGTCAAAATATCATTATTGCAACTAACATTATCATAATCATGATCATCATTAATCAGTACACTCCTACTTTCACTGCACTCACCATATGCCCTTGAAATAAGCTGGAAATGACTTGAACCTAACAGTTCAAGTCCAAGGCCATCTTCTCTATACTCTTCACTTGACTAAAATCTCTTTCTTTCTACCATAAGTACATAAAAAAATCCTTTGACAGGAGACAGATAATAAAATTCTGAAACTCATCCACTGAATATCAGATTCTACAAAATCAAATGTGGATAGGTAATCTATCAAAAGAAGTGGAGTTCTAGGTTTTGGATCTTCATTCACACTCATGAGTTTCATATCTCCTCTATAAAGAATTCTGTATTCTTCATTTTCTACTCATCTTTCATAATTTGCTCTCAAACAACACATTAATAGAAAGGTTATGAGGGACAGGGAAAAATGTGAGATTAGGTAGTAATTAAGTTAATGCAAATAACCAATAAATTAAAAACAAAAGCTCATCTTTTCTATCTAAAAACCTGACACAATGTGGGGTACACTAAAAGATAAATTTCTGTCACTGAAATACATAGGCCACTAAATGTCACCAAGTTTCATTAGGTGTGAATGGTAAATAGCAATTTTAGATGTCAACGCATATATCAAAATCTGACCCCACATGGGACAGAAATTCAGTTCCTTTATATTCATAAACATCTGAGCTCTCCATTATATGAAAGATTTTCTCATATCTATCTTCTAAACATTAGATGCATGGCACCATCTTAGTGAGGGCACCTCCTTAAAGATATGATGCATTGGTTATTGCTAGCTTATACAAGCAAGTTTGACCTGTTTTTTAAAACGTTTACTTGCCTTATGAATCTATTTACAAGCCTAAGAAATCTCTCTACAACCAGAACAAAGTGTTTGATGGATGTTTTATACTGGCTGACCACAGAAAATTTAAAAGTCCTCATGCTATGCCCATAGACATTTACAAATCAAATTGGGGCACCATAAGCATCTCTACTGTTGAGGTGTTGAGGTGGACAGATTTCAACGAAGTAGCAATCAGTCCCTCAGACTCTAAAAAGTTGATTGAGGGTGCTTTAACACCAAACTTTCCCTCTTATTCAAAGTCCTGCTCACTTTGTGGTGACCTGAAATTGTGGGGGTTGGAGGCATGAAGTAAAATTTTCACGCTATAAGTAAACTCAACAAATATCACTTTCATCAAAAGCTAGAAAATTTATATGCAACAATGAAATAATAGATAATGTATATCAGCATATAAGTGGGATTAACTAATCTAAATAATGATAAAATGCATGCGAAAATTGATTAGAAACTGTTAAAATCTGACCTATCCTTCCTGGCACCTGGGATTTAATGTACCAACAAAAATAAATTGATATTTATGAAGTCTGTCGCTGGGAAACATGTAGAATGACTGCTTGTTAAAGCCACTTGGTCTGTTTTGTTTCTCTTACTCTGCCATCAATTAAACCCTATCAATATCAATATAATCCATCTAGCATAATCACTATGCTGCAAATCAATCTTTGCAACTCTGTCTTCTCTTAATACTATAATAATTTTGAGGATCAAAACTATCAATTATCCAAAAATTTATTCCAACGATATATACATATAAACAACATAAGTAGCTCACTTACTTGCAGGTTTTCACATCAACAGGAGAGAAGAGTCCAGCATGGACGAGTAATGCTATAACCACCCCTACAACAAGGGCAATCAGGGCGATAAACCCCCAGAATAAAGCAATCTCAGTATCCATCTCCAGGAAGCTGGGGGTCCTATGGTGGCTGGTCGTGTGGCTGTCGATATATGACGCCCCTTCACTACGTCCTTGGGATATCAAAGCCGCTGTAAGTTGTAATCCTTCGCTGACACAGCTTTTCAAGGTTTGGGGGATTTCTCAGCAGGATTTAATACCTGTGTGTAGTGTGTTGTCCAATGATTAATTCATTGCTTGCGTGCTTGTTAAAGCATGAGCTTGTTGTTGTTGTTGTATCATCAGCTGACATGGACTCAGCACCACCACCACCCCCGCATCAGCAGCAAAATCAGGAATTATATAATAGTTTAGGGTTATTGTTTCCATGAGGAAGACCATTTTGTGTAAATTTGTTTTATAGTTTTGAATGAGTACCATTATGAAGAAGAAGATATGAGTGAACCAGAAAAATGTATTCAAAGTTCTGACAATTCTGTGTAATGCCTTGTAGTTCATATATATGGACAATTCTGTCTAATGGATGTGATTCATATAAATTGATTATCCAGAGAATTCTAACAAATAATGAAGCACAAAAGTTGTATTGCAGCTTTGGAATAAAACAAAAAAGTACAATCATTAGTCACACTAGAGGCAAAACATTCACTAAAAAAATATATTAATAATTCCTGAAAATCTTTATGTACGTGCTTCCACAAAGCACACTATTCAAGATAATTGACAAGAAAACATATAATCTTTTTGCATGGTACAAGTCTCGTCCATGTACAATTAGCCAATTATCGCTGCCATTGACCTGAAACAACTTGATCTTTAATAGAGTTACCTCTTTCAACGGATTATTAATGCTAAAAAAAAAAAAAATTCATTGCGATTATAATATTTTACGCTTCACATATTGCTGAAGCTTATGGGAATTAATACCCATCGTTTGACTTATGTAAGAGTCTTGAAAACTAATCTTAAATTCTTTTTGGAAATTTAAAACATCACGCAAAAGAAGAGAAAATGGATTCCAATGGAAGACACCCCCTCCAACCCCCCCAAAAAAGTGTGACAAAGATGTTAAGTAAACATCATGGTAATGACACGTGCGCATGGAATGTCTTTTGGCAATTTGGTCCAACTACTGATAGAAACATTGTAATCCCCTTTAAAGCAAATATTTTGCATACAATCTCGAATAAAACTAGCATCGAATTTCTTAAGTTAAATTGAAATTGGATTTGAAGCGAATTAATGTCTCCAGTGACTGAAGAAGAAGGTTAGATTTTTGGATGCTTAAGGGAGAAAATCTAGTATACATTCCATAACTTTTCATTAAAGAAGCCAACAGAAGTTCCTGATTTAAGAGCCTGGATCAGCATTCTGCAGCATATTTCCATGAGGGGGAGAAACCAAATTTATAATGAATGGTGGTAGTCAAAGACGTCTGATGGAGGTGGTAGGGGACGACTGTTGGTGGTGGTTACATGACTGACTGACTGCTGGTTTTCAATTATGAAATTACATTATTTCTTATTCCTATGATCATTCAAGGGAAACAATGACATTCGGGGTAGCCATAAAAAAGACATGGTCCTTGATTCATATGAGTAAACTAACTCTACGACCTCCCATGAAATATCTTACCCTCTCCACGTATTACAGCCGCCTTAATATTCATACATAAGTCTGTGACGCGTGACTGTGCAACAATGAGGGCTGCAGGTGCACCAGCATGGGTCCCGGCCGGTCTTTGTTTGCGCCACAGCAAAGACTATTGACTCTCTTCCTTCTGTGGGGCATAGATTGAGCGATGCGTGACAGTGATGGCGAGAACCAGTGTTGCAAAAATGACAATCTGTTTACTGGGCTGAAAATATAGTCTTATTAGTGTAGGATTTAACCGTTAACTCATAAATAAAAGGTCTCACCCTCCCAAGGTTTTTATCTTCATTAGACAATGCATTCTAATGCCTTAAATGAATGAAAATCATTCTTCCCTCATCAGTTCATCCTATCATGATATCAATTATCAATTCAATTTTTTTCAGTCGAATCAATAAGGTCATCTAAGGTAATACCAATAATATGTGTCATACCTGAATGAGCCTACAAAGTCTCAAGGTCAGACTAAAATAAATAATCAACGTTCATTAATGAACGATGACGTAAGTTTAATATAAATAAATGTTTTTGGCCCGACGACACTCCAAAATAGATATCATTGCTGACATGATTTTTTTTTAATTCTTCAGATGAGAAAAGTAAAATTGGAAGTAAAATTGACAAAATGGATGAAAGATTTTATCATGATACTTCTACTTACGAATTTTTCTTTATCAATTCTCATAAACTAAAACAGTGTAAACTATTTCTATTATTTACATGCTATGACATTTGAAGTCAGATGTGTATATCTGCATTGGAATCATTTATATATCACTACAGAAATGCTTTGATATGACCTATTTGTTTATCTAAGAAATGCTTTAATATGAACTATTAGTTCATCTAAAGTTGCATAAAGGATGATAAGCATAATATTGAAATTAAAATCAACATGTTTCTCATTGAAAAATTAATGCACTCGACACGGATTATTCTAATGTAGGGGAAACCTGGGAAAGATACATAGATAAACTGAAATAAAATCTAGTTCTAAATTCAAAGATTGTGGGTGCATTTCAACCATTGATATAAATTGAGAATTTTCTGCCTGGAATATCTGGTATATCTCAGAATTTCCCTCAATTTTTCTTAGGTGTCTCATTCTACATATGAAAAAATTTCTTTAATGAGATATCATTTTACAAATCCATGGTCAAAATGTGAGATAATTTTGAGGGATACAAAGTGGAATTAAGATTGTAAAATCAAGATGCGCCCATAATTCAACCCCCTCCCACAAGTATGGCTATATATCGCCAATGGCGAATACTTGTCAAGCAAAAGCCATAGCGATATGATGAAAAAAAAAAATAATGCATGAAAGTGAGATACTGTGATGCAATATGCAATTGATAATGTCTTTATATTTTCCTACTCTTGGGTTATTATTCCAATTTGGTAACTTCCGGAAAAGAGGAGCGAACTATATCCATTCTGGCACAGCAAAATGCTTCTATGGCAAATTGTACAATGCTATATATCGGCTTAGGTTGGATGTTGAAGGGAATAGGAAGGAGAGAAAAAAAAGGGCTTTTGTGATCTTCTGTATCTCTTTTCATTAGTGTAATTATAGAGCTAAGGTTATGACCAGACTAGATCTGAACGAAATGAAGATCATGAGGTAGAGTTAGTCCCACAGATGGATAAAGCCTTCCACAGAAATTCAATTATCCACCTATACGTAAAATGATGTTGTTCCCTGGAATCCATTAAAAAAAATGACCGGAATTCCGGCCAGTGTGGCGAAAAAATTGGCCGGAATTCCAGCCAGTGTGGCGATGTTCTGGCGCACCCAGCCGATGTAAACAGTGACACTCACATGGAGCTCCGGAGTATCATGAAAGGTTAGTAAAAAAATTGATATGATATTCCTTATATATCTATCTATTTATCGTAATTCCATGAGGTCTTACGACAGCCACAAGTCGAATTGATGAAAATGAACTGGAAATCATAATGTCGCTCAGATGGTAATACCTGGTTACACTCCTGGACCCAGAATCTGACCTGACATGGTTGACTGTGAGGTCAAGGGATAAGGTGCCATAGTGCTGCCGGTGCCATAGAGGAATTGCCATACAGGACTAAGTTGCCATTTAGGACAATTATCCGTGTTGCCATGCAGGCTAATGTATAAAGGGAGCAATCCAAGTCGATTTAATATTTTGTTGGCCATTGTTAACACCCGTGACCTAACTAGACCTGCAGGTTGGGAACACTTGAGCCAGCTCCTAACATTGTCCTGACTGGCGACTGTGGCACCAGTAGAACTTTAGCCAATATAACATATGTTAACTTTTTTCACTAGTTAACCCCACCTTTTCCCTGATCTTACCCTTCCCCTCTGATTTATTGGGAGATGTGAATTTGCACCCTCGTGCAAAATATGAATGCGTTATCCACTTTTCATATTGAATGGGGAGGTTGGCTTGACACTCTGACCCATTGACAATTTTTCCCGAAATACTGACTAGACATTTCAGCCATTACTAACAGTTTGTCCCCAACCTGATGTTAGATTAGGTTTAGTATGGGGACGTTAGGTTGTGTTGGGTTTGGTTGGGTTGGTTTAGGTTAGATATGGTATGGTAAGATCAGGTTTGGTTAGGTTGGGTTTATTTACATTTACTATTAACAGTCAGCTAAAGGCCACAAAATGTCAAAAAATCCATGGGTGATCTTGGCACTCACTACTTGGGTTATGTTGTATATATACGAATTGACTTTTCATTATCTGATCAGTAAATTGAAAGCTAGTGGTCTTCCTGTCACAAAGATTGAGGATTAGGGTTCTTAACTTTCCCAGAGAATATCTCCCATGCTCATGGGATGCTGCCTCAGAAAGATGATAAAACATGCATTTCTTTTCCAGGTGGAAGAGTTTGAATATGGAGGATTATGAACAGAAGATAAGCTCAGGCAATGTCTTCTTGCAAAGTCAGGTAAGCAGAAAGCAGTATCAGTCATTTTATTATAAACAATTTTGTATCATGTAGCAAATTTACTAGAATTAATTGTAGTTTTATTAGTTTTAATTCTTTTAGGATTTTAAAGGACAGTTATGTGATCCATGAAAAGAAAAGCAGTTCCTTTGTAATCCATGCTTTTCAGAATTCACATTATTTTGTACATTTGTAGAACTATTTGATGGAATGTGAATGATTGATAAACTACAGTACTAACATAAGTTCAGCATCTCAAATAAAGATCTATGATGTGCCCCTCGGTGCTTTTGGCACACCAGCTACTGGATTGATAATACCATCTTCTTTTTCTTGAATAAGATTTTTATCCTCATTTTTTTTTACTTATTTTATTTACATAGGTTCTTTTCCCCTCTCCTTTCTTCATATTTCTTTTCCATATAAACAGGATAGAATCCAACAGTCTTGTGGTCCTTAGTTCCTGGCATTGTGGGTGTTAAGATTCTCCAGGAACCTTCCCTTCTTGGATGTCAAGAAGAGAGAGGGCAAAGGTAGTAGCAATACTGGCTCTTCCCATGACCTTTCTTCTGCTTATAGACTTGATTCTTTTTCATTTCATCTATTTTGGAAGCCTTTCTTGTAACATCCCTTGTGTTGAATACTATTTGACCAATCTTGTGTCTGAGGCTAAAAATTTCTGCTGATGTGTTCATTCACCCCTTTCATGTTTCAAAGGAGTCTTTGTTTATTCCAAAACCAGAAGTCCTTTACATCCTTGATCCTGATTCTCTAGACTTTGACATCATTTGGCCGAAGATTTTGTCTCATAACTGCCTCTGTCTTCCATTGTTTTACCTACTTTTCTCCATATCTAGGAAGCTGGAATCCTGTTGAGATGCCATCAAAAATTTTCTCTTGAATGATTTCTCCAGTTATGCAGAGAATTCAGCCATCTTTGTATGGGGTACTGTTCTCTTACCTTGGAAGGTTCTAAACAGGGTCATATCCAAAGCAATCTAAGTAATTTCTCCCAGTGTGACCTTGAAACTTGACCCTATTGCCTTATACTGTGGCATTGGTTCAGCCTCTTCTAAAGTAAATTACAACCTTGATGTACATGTTTGATACTTTATCTATAATGTCCTGGACATGCCAGTCTGAATAAACAAAGAACTGGAAAAAGGGTTAGAAATCGTAGGAGTATATAAATCATCACTGTTAGTAAGTTTATTGCATGATAAATAGCTCAAGGGAAGGAGGTCTTCCCTGCCACTCCCTTTATTACCCTTGTTACATCTTGGTGAAAATTAGGTTCAACAAGGGTTTTGCTGTTGTTTGCTGATTTGGGAGACTAGATGGTATGGCACTTACTGAGGATTGTGTGTAGACCTGTTCAGTTGTTTGTGGATGGGATATGGGAATGATACTCGAGATAATTTTTCAAAAATTTTAAGTATTTTTGTTACAACATGGCATATTACAGTTGTCTTGGAAAGAAAGATTCTGGCTTTGATTATAGCAAATAGTTTATTATTAGCAAAGATTTTCTTTTATTGTGATAGATTTTGTTATGATTTGTACTTACATCATGCATTGAGTAGACTCCTTGTAATGTCAGGAAACTAAAATCTTTACCCTCTGAATAATGAATCTTCATTTCAGGCAGTTACAAAGTTGTACACTAAGGCAGTGGAGAGTGCTAAAGATGGGGCATCTTTGTATGAGGTGAGCCATTGATCTGATTTAGTTCTAGATTTTTTTTAGATTTCGTCCTCTCCAGAGATGGTGAGTTGTACTGCTGAAATGGTTTGTTTGTGGATGGGAATAAATACTGAACTAAGTGGGAGGAACTAGCATTGTAATATAGGTTCCTGAAATTGTAGCTAAGATGAAATAACCACAAAAAAGTAGATATTAGTAGCTTAGTATTGCAGGTATAATATGCAATGTGAAGGATCACATTCATACAGTAGGAGAGAAATAGAGAAGAGTAAACCAGATTGAAGGAAGGAATTTGAAAATAGAGTAAAGTTATAGAAAGAGAAGAAATGAATTAGTGGAACAAATGTAAGATGAGAAATGTAGTATGTTTTTACTGATAAATATGTCTGTCCTGTCTCTGTAGGCAGAAGAGGTGAAATGTTTATGGCAAACAGCCAACAAAGGAGAAATAACAGAGGCCACTCTGGCTATTGAGACATTGGTATCACTGGTCAAGTCAGGGCTGCTTCCCATACCAGCTACCTTGCAGAATTTCCTGGCTGATGTCACTTGTGCCAAGTAAGTGTATATAATGAATGATCACCTTAGCACTATTAAGCTTACTTATTGTTATTTAGGAAAATTGTAGTTATTCATTTATAAGAAAGATTGGTTAGATTTTTATACATGAAAGGGTTTGCTCATAAGTATGATTAATGGCATGTTGATGTATATAACATTAATAGAATACCTTGGTATTTTTTAGTAATAATGTATGAAATCCTTTTCCAGGTCCCCAAGTGCGCTGGTCCGAGGAATAACAGAGATAGTTTTGTTGTTGAGTGAGGCTGAATCTGAAGATGGGCAGCCACAGTGCCCTTTCACAGGCCCCCCAACAGGACCAATCCATCCCTTTGTAACTTTGATTATCAAGCGATCAGATATGATGCCTACTGTACTTGAGGAAGTGGCTAACCTGTTGAGACATCCTGATCAAAAGTATTGTACTTTTGCTTGTCTTAGATTGTTTTATCATTTTGATATATATGAGAATTTTGATATATTGTACTCACATTAGAAGCCTCATTATTATTAGTATTTCATCGTACATTGAACATCATATTTAATGTTTTCATTATACTGTTGCACAGAAATTATATAATGGCAGCTGTAAGTTGGCTGAATATGGAAAAAGCCTTTGGGTTGAATGGCATAACAGCAGAATTGTTAAAAGATTGATGTATTAGAAGACTGGGTGAACAAAAATTGCTTTCTTGTAATAGCAGTAGGATGCCAGGTGATTTTAAAGTAACTTTGATAGTGCCTCATTATTATTAGTATTTCATCATATGTTGAACATCATATTTAATGTTTTCATTATACTGTTGCACTGAAATTATATAATGGCAGCTGTAAGTTGGCTGAATATGGAAAAAGCCTTTGGGTTGAATGTCATAACAGCAGAATTGTTAAAAGATTGATGTATTAGCAGACTGGGTGAACAAAAATTGCTTTCTTGTAATAGCAGTAGGATGCCAGGTGATTTTAAAGTAAATTTGATAATGCCTTAAGTTAAAGGATAAGGTATTAGGAATAAGTATAGAATCTGTTATGGAATCTACATACTAAGTGTACCAGAAAAAAATTTCTTTTTTATGTGATTGCCTCTGCCTCAGTAAAGTAGCATCAAGAACAAATGAATAACATTATTGTTTGTACACATCCAATATCTAGCTGTCATGTATAATTCTTTGAAAGAAACATCATATCCTAGTGGACAGACTGAGCTATGATGTATTAAAGAACTTTTATTGCAAGGATGAAGAAAAGGATGTGTGGATCAGGTGTTTGCAATGAAGTATTTGTGTGAAAAAAAATACATCAAGAAACAGAAACTATATGAAATTATAAATCAAGAAACAGAAACCTTGAGAGCCCATAAATGAGCAGGGGTAATTGCTGGTGCTGAGTGCCAGAGACTAAGAGTAACTGTAGATCAAGAAACAGAAACCATGAGAGCCTATAAATGAGCAGGGGTAATTGCTGGTGCTGAGTGCCAGAGACTAAGAGTGACTGCTAAGGATGAAGATCAGAGGCAAGGCTAAGTATACGTATGTAAGTAGGAGAGACGGCCAGAGAGCATTATTGGATTATGTGTTAATTGATATGCATGTGAAAGAAAGACATTTGGATGTTAATGTGCTTAGAGGGGCAACTGAAGGGATGTCTGATCATTATCTTGTGGAGGTGAAGGTGAAAATATGTAGAGGTTTTCAGTTTTTCAGAAAAGAAGAGAGAATGTTAGGGTGAAGAGAGTGGTGAGAGTAAGTGAGCTTAGAAAGGAGACTTGAGTGAGGAAGTACCAAGAGAGAATGAGTGCAGAGTGGAAAAAGGTGAGAGCAAATGACAAAAGGGGAGTGGGGAGGAATGGGATGTATTTAGGGAAGCAGTGATGGCTTGTGCAAAAGATGCTTGTGGCATGAGAAACGTGGGAGGTAGGCAGATTAGAAAGGGTAGTGAGTAGTGGGATGAAGAAGAAAGATTGTTAGTGAAAGAGGAGAGAGAGGCATTTGGTTGATTTTTGCAGGGAAATAGTACAAATGAGTGGGAGATGTATAAAAGAATGAGGCAAGAGGTCAAGAGAAAGGTGCAGAAGGTGAAAAAGAGGGCAAATGAGAGTTGGGGTGAGAGATTATCATTAAATTTCAGGGAGAATAAAAAGATGTTTTGGAAGGAGGTGAATAAAGTGCATAAGACAAGGGAGCAAATGGGGAGGTAATAACATTTAGTAAACAGAGAAGAGGTAGTGAAAGCTTTGCGGGAGATGAAAGCTGGCAAGGCGGTGCGTTTGGATGGTATTGCAATGGAATTTATTAGAAAAGGGGGTGACTGTGTAGTTGACTGGTTGGTGAGGATATTCAGTCTATGTATGGTTCATGATGAAGTGCCTGAGGATTGGCGGAATGCATGCACAGTACCATTGTACAAAGGCAAAGGGGATAAAGGCGAGTGTTCAAATTACAAAGGTATGAGTTTGTTGAGCATTCCTGGGAAATTATGTGGGAAGGTATTGAGAGGGTCAAGGCATATACAGAACTGAAAGTTAAGAGTAAATGTGAATAAGAGCAAGGTTATTAGGTACAGTAGGGTTGAGGGTCAAGTCAATTGGAGGTAAGTTTGAATGGAGAAAAACTGGAGGAAGTGAAGTGTTTTAGATATCTGGGAGTGGATCTGGCAGCGGATGGAACCATGGAAGCGGAAGTGAATCATAGGGTGGGGGAGGGGGCGAAAATCGTGGGAGCCTTGAAGAATGTGTGGAAGTCGAGAACATTATCTCGGAAAGCAAAAATGGGTATGTTTGAAGGAATAGTGGTTCCAACAATGTTGTATGGTTGCGAGGCTTGGGCTATGGATAGAGTTGTGCGCAGGAGGGTGGATGTGCTGGAAATGAGATGTTTGAGGACAATATGTGGTGTGAGGTGGTTTGATCGAGTAAGTAATAATAGGGTAAGAGAGATGTGTGGAAATAAAAAGAGCGTGGTTGAGATAGCAGAAGAGGGTGTTTTGAAATGGTTTGGGCACATGGAGAGAATGAGTGAGGAAAGATTGACCAAGAGGATATATGTGTCGGAGGTGGAGGGAACAAGGAGAAGTGGGAGACCAAATTGGAGGTGGAAAGATGGAGTGAAAATTGATTTTGAGTGATCGGGGCCTGAACATGCAGGAGGGTGAAAGGCGTGCAAGGAATAGAGTGAATTGGATTGATGTGGTATACCGGGGTAGACGTGCTGTCAATGGATTGAATCAGGGCATGTGAAGCGTCTGGGGTAAACCATGGAAAGTTCTGTGGGGACTGGATGTGGAAAGGGAGCTGTGGTTTCGGGCATTATTACATGACCGCTAGAGACTGAGTGTGAACGAATGGGGCCTTAGTTGTCTTTTCCTAGCGCTACCTCGCACACATGAGGGGGGAGGGGGATGTTATTCCGTGTGTGGTGAGGTGGTGATGGGAATGAATAAAAGGCAGTGTGAATTGTGTGCATGTGTATATATGTGTGTCTGTGTGTGTATATATATATGTGTACATTGAGATTTATTGGTATGTATATTTGCGTGTGTGGACATGTATGTATATACACGTGTATGGGGATGGGTTGGGCCATTTCTTTCGTCTGTTTCCTTGTGCTACCTCGCAAACGCGGGAGACAGCGACAAAGCAAAATTAATAGATAAAATAAATAATATATATATATATGTCTGTGTATGTATATGTATGTATATGTTGAAATGTATAGGTATGTATATGTGCGTGTGTGGGCGTTTATGTATATACATGTGTATGTGGATGGGTTTGGCCATTCTTTTGTCTGTTTCCTTGTGCTACCTCATTAATGCAGGAGACATCGAGAAAGTATGATAAAAATTAATATATTTATTATTGTAGATGTTAGGAAAATGTGTAGAAATTATTTCAGTTGGACAAGTACACTGAAAAACACAGATAAAAAATGCTTAGGTTAAATGTAGTATTGTTGATGATCAGGAATGTAGAAGTGGATGAAAATGAATTTTAGGAGCCTGTGGACAAAAGGGGGTTATCGCAATCTAGAAGAAACATTGAAACTACTTGAGGTAGAGATTGATATTACATGGACCATTGAGAACTACATCCAGTCAGAAGAAAAACAACTTAGAAATGGGGAATACTGTATGGAGAATTACTGGTGATGACAGATACAGAAGACTCATATTTAATAATGGAGGGACTAATTGAACAGAAAAATGTACCAGGGACAGAAGAGAAAAAACACATCAAGATTACTCTGAGCATGTAATATAATAGCCATGTGGTATTAAGGCAAATTAAGAATCTTGCTTATCATGAATGATTTAATAAGGATTAAAATGCTGGAAAATAGACAGACCAAGAGAAGGTTTACTTAAAAGAAATATACACCCAAGGAGGACATCAAGACTAGAGAAGATTTCACTTGCCACCCTGTTGTAAAGAGACTAGGTATATATAGGTAATAGAGAATAAATCAGATACAGCATTTGCACATTCAGATAGATTGATGGTAAATTGTAAAGAATTGGAGTGTAAGGACCTCTTAGGGGAAATCAAGCCAGTTATTATAGTTATTGAGTCAAAACTTAACAAGGACATCAAATTAAATCTAAGATTTTGTTAGATGATACATGATAATGGGGAAGACAAGAGAAGGCAGAGGAGGAGATTATAGTCCCTTATAGTTATGGATGGTGGTTAGAATTGGATGAAAGTGATAGAAATTTTTAGATAAGGTAATATGGATATATTGTGTATATTTGAGAAAAAGCTGAGGGGTAGTAGAACATGTATACATATATGTCATCATTGTTTTAACCCAGTTTTCAATGGATCGATCAAGCACATAAAGACTGAAATTGCCCATACACATATTCAACCCATGTCCAGTGTGTCAAAGTGAAACATGAACTTTGACACAAATAAACTTCTTGGTATGATCAGTTTTGCATACAATGTTCCTTGCTCGCAAAATTCTTCCACTGCATCTGATGCTCAGTCATTGCTAAAGCATCTTCATCATTTATTGAGTGAAAATTAGAATAGAAGCTCAGAATGATGAATGAATAGAATTGAGTTAGGTGAATGAAAATAAGGATCTATGAATATCAGATGTGAAGTGTAAGGATTGATAAAAAAAAGTTGTCATAGATTGTTAGGCATACAGAAGTTTACTAAGATGTAGATATATTGAGAAGTAGAGGTAAGCTCTAAAGATAAACTAGACTTTGTGCAGCAGATTGGAAATTTTGAATGAATGAAGTGTATAGACAGGAGAAGTGATCAGTGTTTGCAGAAAGTTCTCCACTGGTTATTTTGATGTAAGTTTTTAAGATAATGTGTCGGATACTGATGGATCTAGGGTTGTTTGAGTATTTGACCTTTATGTAGGAGTCTGCAGTATCTGCATGGGTTCGTCCTTATTCCAGTTTTGTATAATCATTCGACATTTTGTCAGTGGAATGTTGTGGTGGATGGCATGCTGATCAATGTTAATTCTAAGAGACAGTTTTCTTTTCAGAATTATTTAGGGAGGAAGATTTTATTCACTGTGGTTTGCACCATACTTGTCATTCTCATGTCAAGTTGTGGTCTATTTTCTCTTTGGAGGCTGCCATATGATTCAGTTGCTGTTATGTATTTTCTGTGTTTTCTACAGAGTTCGGTCCAGTAGCATGTGTCACATGCGCCCACTTCTCTTACACACTTTTTGCCTGACGGAGAACACGCTAGCTGTTGCTCGCCCACTGCTTTCTCTCCTTGTCAGCGCACACATCACCTATGCAGAACTTGATTTTGTCCCGTTTCTGTGTCGTGTTGTTACTCTTATTAAGGTTAGTATGAATTTGTTTTGATGTTCACATATAATTTGCAGAGCATATGCCTTTGTCAATATTTTCTTTAAAGACTATTGTAATGAAAAGCAGAAGTGTCACAGGATTAAAATCAGTTCTTTAAAACTCAAATAAATAGATCCATGGGAGATGCTTTTTGTCATATGTGTTGTGAGTAGATGAGAAGGAGATAATTTAGGATTAATGGATTTGTCTGGGTTGAAGATGGAAATGATGGTTGTGTCCATTGTTTCTGTGGTGTGAGTCTTGCAAATACTATATATTGATTTTCTGAGTTAAGATATCCACAGTGTTCTCAGTATGAGTCAAGTGTTTTACATTAGAAAGAGCAGGATTTTTTTTTATGTTAACTGAGATGGCCCTAATCAAGGCCATCCTGTTAACGCATCATGGTCAGAAACACTAACTGCTGCACTACAGGAGTCCATGGGAGTTATATAAGATATTTTGCCAGAGTTTATTAGTTAAGGCTATATTTCCAATAGTTGCCATCTTTTTTTATGGGCTGAAAGTTACCGTAGTTGTGCCTAAGCAATTTCATCTGCAGAAGGAGCCTTCTAAACACCTTTCCGTGTTTTGCTAAGACAGTGGCCATGAAAGAATGAATATTGTAGACATGGAAAAAAATTGAAAAGTTTTACAAATCACATATGTCACTAGCAGTGTGAACCAAGGCAAGTACTCCCTCTCATTTGAGCATACAGTGGTGCATCAACTGCATTCTTATGTTTTAATGTTGCCTTTTAACCTCAGCCCACTTTCAGCTAAGAATGAAATGCTTATGCCATGCTTACTAATCAGCTGAGTGGGTATGGTTGGTTGCAGGAGATAGCTGGCTGTTTAGAGAAGCACTCAAGATTTATCACTGTGTCAGTTCTACAATATCTTTAGCAATGTATACTAATGTATTGTACAAATTGACATTTAATCTTATTAAAAACTCATGAAAAGAAATAAGATACGTAAGATATTTGATATTGCTGGAAATTAAATGTTTGCCCTCAATGTGATATGATGATGGTTGATCAAGTAAGAAATGATAAGGGTTAGAGAGAAGTGTGATAGTGAAAATGTATGATTGAGAGGACTGAAGAAGATGTCAGAAGTGGAGGGTACAAGGAAATGGGGAAGACTGAACTGGAGATGGAGGGATGGAATGTAACCTGAACCTGAACATACTAAATGGTGTGAGGATTGTGTGGAAGTGAATTCGAAGGCTGTGGTATACAGGGGTGATTTGATGTTAGTTGACTGAACCAGGGCATAAACAGCAGTTGAAGGAAACCACAGAAAGGTTTGGGAAAGTTTCTCTGGGGCCTGAATGTGGATTGAGGTCTTTGGTTTCAATGATTTTACATGACAGCTAGAGAGTGGATGTGAGTAAATGAGGCATTCCTCATCTGTTTATGTTTCTACCTCAATAATGTTGGAAACGGAACAAGTATGAAAAAAAAGTATTTGATTTATTTTCAAAAAACAGCACATATGATTTAAAGAATAAGAGAAAGTCGAGACAACCTGATTACTGTATGTTAAACTTCATCCTGTTTTTACTTATTTTTCAACATTTTTCAGTATATTCATATGTATGTAATACAGTAGGAAATCATTCCTGAATGGTTAAGATACCTGAGGAGTGTTTGAAATTTGTGACCAAAGAATCACTGGAAATGTGCACCAAACACACACCGGTAAGAAAAATATGCTAAAGATTCAGATTTAAACAAAGAGGCTGTTCCAAACATAGGATGGATAAACAAGTAATAGACCTTTTGATGAGCCACACCTCACTTAAGAAAGGAATGAATGAATTAGAAGACAAACCAAAATTTTTCACTCAAAGCATCTTTTGATATCTGGGATAAAGAAGAAAGAACCATCTCTGTGACTGTAGAAACAAAACATTTCTGTTCATTTTCAAAATGCAGATCAAAGAAGGTATTTTTCATACATCAAAACCTATACTTTATTATGATAAAGAACTTAAATACCCAGGATTATGGTTTATTTTATCTTGCTGATATTCTTTTATTTGTCACTAAACACAGGACAGTAGCAGAGACCATGTGGAACGTAAGATAATGGTGCTAGGAACTCTGGCAGAGATTGCTTTAGGAACTAACCTAACCAGGTTGCAGTCAGCACTTCTGCCATGTCTGGTGATGGCTATTCCTCTTGCACTGGTGAGTGATTACATGTATCAAATTATTTTTCTCTATAGTAGTCATAAGCTCTTTCAGAAAAGAATTATAAGAACTGGTGAGTGTTTTGGATAGATTGTTAGGATTTTAGGTGAAATAGATTTGGAAAATGAAAAAGGAATTTATCACATGTTAGATGATTTTTGAATTATCAACTGAAACCTAAATCCTGCAATGGCGTATTACCATGCATCCTAAAAATATTCTGACATATTAGTTTCACACATCATTGTCTCTACCCATGATCATGCTTTATGGAAGATAACTTCATTCAGATTTCTGCTCAGGGTATGATGTAAGAAAACAGTATTGCTCTGCTTCAAACCCTTTCAGTTTGATGGAAATGAAAATGGAAATATGAAAAAGAAGAAACAAAACAATCAGTTTTTGATTAAGTGACTTTCATTAGACTCAGGTTGTCTGTGGCAGATCACTGGGACAGACATGATCTTTGATTTCAGCATGGACAAAAAATTTTTGTCGATTATGAAAACCATGTGATCCACTTACATTCTAGTCTCAGTTAATTTTCTCTGTGTTGCATGTTAATTGTTTTTTCTGCAGTGCAGCGCAAAAACTTCACTATAAGTATAATGTTTGTGTTAGTGATGAGGGGGGAATTTATCGCACAGTTGAGACCTATGGCAGCAGCTGTACTTGGATCTGATTTCAGTTATTTTTACTTCAGAGGCCTTAGATTAAGAAATTAACAGATTAAAGAGAAAAAAGAAGAAGGATGGTCACTGGGTCTTAGGCAAAAAGCAAGGGTGAGAAATCAATTTTGAAAACAAGAATATCGAAAGACCTTGAGTGCTGGTATGTGGAATGTAAGATGGTTCAGGGGTTTACCTCATTAGTTAACTCTTTGGCTTAATAGGAGATGAGCCTTATTTGTATCCTTACAATAATCCTCAGTGGCTTCAGTGAACACTGTATAGTGTAAGGTGCTTGTACTGCAAATAGAACTACCTTCATGGGAAAATATATGATTCTGAATAATTTTTTTTTTTTTGGTTAGTCAGTGTGGAGTTTTTAGGTCAAAATAAGTTCCCTCATAGTTGCTCAGATTGTCGGGTGGTAACTAAGAATTAAGATTTTGAAAGTTTAACAAATAGGTCTTTCAGCTACTAAAAGTAGGACTAATACAGTTATAAGAAACTCATTTAATCCATTTTCTGAAATGGACTCATAAATACCAGGTACCTACAGATTCCTGGAGCATGACATTGACAAAAATTGAATTATCCTGTTTTCTGTTTCCCAGTATCAAATGAGAGAGATATTGTAAAAAGAGATTATTTGAAATGACACAGTGAGCTAGTGTTACTATATGGCCATAATTTAGTGCTGAAGCATAGACCCCCCACCTGGAGAGAATGAGTGAGGAAAGATTGACAAAGAGGGCATATGTCAGAGGTGGAGGGAACGAGGAAAAGTGGAAGACCAAATTGGAGGTGGAAGGATGGAGTGAAAAAGATTTTGAGCGATCAGGTCCTGAACATACAGGAGGATGAAAGGGGTGTAAGGAATAGAGTGAATTGCAACAGTGTGGTGTATCGGGGTCGACGTGCTGTCAATGGATTGAACCGGGGCACATGAAGCGTCTGGGGTAAACCATGGAAAGTTTTGTGGGGCCAGGATGTGGAAAGGGAGCTGTGGTTTTGGTGCATTACACATGACAGCTAAAGACTGAATGTGAACGAATGTGGCCTTTTGTCTTTTCCTAGCACTACCCCGCAGGAGGGAAGGGGTGATGCTATTTCATGTGTGGCGGGGTGTCGATGGGATTGAATAAAGGCAGCAAGTATGAATATGTATATGTGTATATATACATGTATATGTCTGTGTATTGGTTGTCAGTGAATGTTGGTGTACAGCAGGGGTGCGTGATGTCTCCATGGTTGTTTAATTTGTTTATTGATGGGGTTGTTAGGGAGGCGAATGCAAGAGTTTTGGAGAGAGGGGCAAGTATGCAGTCTGTTGTGAATGAGAGAGCTTGGAAAGTGAGTCAGTTGTTGTTCGCTGATGATACAGCACTGGTGGCTGATTCAGGTGAGAAACTGCAGAAGCTGGTGACTGAGTTTGGTAAAGTGTGTGAAAGAAGAAAGCTGAGAGTTAATGTGAATAAGAGCAAGGTTATTAGGCACAGTAGGGTTGAGGGACAAGTCAACTGGGAGGTAAGTTTGAATGGAGAAAAACTGGAGGAAGTGAAGTGTTTTAGATATATGGGAGTGGATTTGGCAGCGGATGGAACCATGGGAGCGGAAGTTAATCATAGGGTATGGGAGGGGGTGAAAGTTCTGGGAGCGTTGAAAAATGTGTGGAAGTCGAGAATGTTATCTTGGAAAGCAAAAATGGCTGTGTTTGAAGGAATAGTGGTTCCAACAATGTTATATGGTTGCGAGGCATGGGCTATAGATAAAGTTGTGCGGAGGAGGGTGGATGTGCTGGAAATGAGATATTTGAGGACAATATGTGGATGGAGTGAAAAAGATTTTGAGTGATCGGAGCCTGAACATGCAGGAGGGTGAAAGGAACAATGTGGTATACCGGGGTCGACGTGCTGTCAGTGGATTGAACCAACGCATGTGAAGCGTCTGGGGTAAACCATGGAAAGTTTTGTGGGGCCTGGATGTGGAAAGGTAGCTGTGGTTTCGGTGCATTGTACATGACAGCTAGAGACTGAGTGTGAATGAATGTGGCCTCTGTTGTCTTTTCCTAGCACTACCTCGCCACATGCAGGGGGAGGGGGTTTTCATTTCATGTGTGGCTGGATGGTGACAGGAATGAATAAGGGCAGACAGTATGAATTATGTACATGTGTATATATGTATATGTCTCTGTGTGTATATATATGTATACGTTGAGATGTATAGGTATGTATATGTGCGTGTGTGGACGTGTGTGTATATACATGTCTATGTGGGTGGGTTGGGCCATTCTTTCATCTGTTTCCTTGCACTACCTCGCTAATGCGGGAGACAGCGACAAAGTATAATAAAAAAAATCTTTGTATGTATATGTACGTATATGTTGAAATGTATAGGTATGTATATGTGCGTGTGTGGATATGTATGTACATACATGTGTATGTGGGTGGGCTGGGCCATTCTTTCGTCTGTTTCCTTGCCCTACCTTGCTAACGCAGGAGACAGCAACAAAGTATGATAAAGATATGTAATGAAATAAGTGTATGCATATGTGCATGTATGGGCATTTATGTATATATATGTGTATATGAGTGGATGGACTATTCTTCGTCTGTTCTTGGCGCTACCTCGCTGATGCAGGAAATGGTGATCAAGTATAATAAATAAATGAATAAGTATAAAGATTTATATTTAGAATGAATAAGTATTAAAGATTTATTCTTTCTTTTCTTTCATACTATTCGCCATTTCCCGCATTAGCGAGGTAGCGTTGAGAACAGAGGACTGGGCCCTTGAGGGAATATCCTCACCTGGGCCCCTTCTCTGTTCCCTCTTTTGGAAAATAAAAAAAAAAAAAAAAGTGAGAGGGGAGGATTTCCAGCCCCCCGCTCCCTCCCCTTTTAGTCGCCTTCTATGACACGCATGGAATACGTGGGAAGTATTCTTTCTCCCCTATCCCCAGGGATAAAGATTTATATTTAGTTATAATTACTCTTGGACCAATTTTTATGAGAGTTTTAATGTTACCCTTGACCTCATTGTACGAGCTCTTGTAGCCCAAGGCTGCACTACTTCCAGTAGCAGGCAAAGTGAATTCCTTTGTAGTGAGAAGTTCTTTGATGAGACTGTAACCTATTGCAGGCAGAGCCTGGTAACACCCACCAATGTTTGTATCAAAGGAAAAAGATGGAGGACATGCATATTAAAAGAGTGGTGGAGGCTTTGGGCCCGCTAGAAGCATTTTCTTTGATAAAGGAAAGGAGAAAAATAGGAAGAGGTAAGGAGGTAGCCATTAATGGTTACATTTGACTTAGAGTCATCTAGCCAGGAAGGACTTAGAAAAGCTAAGAATCTTAGAGGCATGGAGGAATTCAGTGAGTTATTCATCAGTTGTGATAGATCTAAGGAAGTGAGGAAGAAAAGAAAAGAGTACAATCAGTAGATAAAAAAATGGAGACACCACACATGGCGAGAGGATGGAGGAGGCCTGCTAGAACTGCAAATATGGCAGGAGTGTTTGATGGTAAAGTCAGACTGAAAGTAATGTGTTCAAATGTGGATGATCAAAGGTTTTGCCTATAGTAAAAAGATTTTAATTATTTTACAAAACCTTCATTCTTCAAAATTTGCAATGTTGACATTATCTCTGTACCCACAGAAACAGGAACTGGGGACAAGAACACTGGAACGTTATGTAAAACTCTTAGCTTCTCGCCTTGGACGTGGCTGTGATGTGACTCTTTGTGCTTTAGCTGAAGCTGTGCCTCAGACATCCGGCCAGCTGCAAGTCAGTTTACTCAAGTTGGGTAAGAGTACTATTAGTAAGATTCTGTTCATCTTTTCCACTGTGATTACCCATTATTACAGTACATACCTTGGCAATTTTGTGTGGAGTACTATCTTTCTACACGACTTTCTATCCCCTCATGACTAACTCGTCAATGAATTGGTTCAAAAGTTCAAAATTTAGGCTGTGTCAAAGGATGTATGTGTGGTCTGAGCAAAAGATGGAAGTGGACGTACTTTACTGCAAGAATACCGCCACTTATCATGCTCATCATGCACTTCTCATACTGACATTATTTTGCTCTTTCTTTATTTCTCCAGTTTCCTGTCTTACTTTGTTCTTATGACTGTCTTCCACAGTAGACCATTCACCTGCATATGGAAAAGGGACATCTTAATTTTCAGGTGCCACCCTTTTGTCATGTAAGGATGGAAACCCCTTGATTGGTGCAAGACTTTTACCATCTCTTTTGCAAGTGCTGTCAGCTCCATGTACCTCAGTACCTGGGCTTACCACTGCTGCTGCTGCTTTGGTCTCTCTCGTGCAGGCCACACCCTCACAGGCATCATCTAACACACAGTTGGCAGGTATGTTGCCATTTATTACTATCTAATAAGATTCTTCACTAACTGACAGACCCTTTGAACATTTGAGAGAACACTTATGGGAGATGAGTTACTATTAGTGCATATGCACATGGAAGTGAGAGGAGGGAGGAACAGAGGCAAGTGTTTTGAAAGATGAGTGTATGTGTCAACAATTTTGATATGAAGGATCACACATTAGTAATGGGTGCTTTGAATATGAAAGTGGGTTTTGTGGCAGTTAACGGTATAATATTGGGGGCATGGGGCACTCAGGGATGTGAATGTAAAGATGAGTAGTTTGTAAAGTTGTTGAGTGAAAAAACACTGGTGATTGGGAATATCTGGTTTAAAAAGTATGCGTGAATGATTAGGTTACATGGTAAGGAGGCATTATTGGATCTGTTAAAAAAGTTGGTCCTATTGCTGTAAGACATGTAGTCTAATTTGTATCTGTGCATGCTTTGTTATATTTAATGATGTTGTTTTACATGAATAAAGAACCAAAACAGCATGTTTTATGTGTTCCCTTTCCTGTTTGTGGGATGATGAAGGTGCTGTGTGTATTACCTCTGTTTTATATGCGTAGTTTTATGGTGCATAGATTCATCAGACCCCCAGATGTATGACTCGCCTTTGCTTTTGAAGTTCGGCTGAAAAGAAATGATTTACTGTCATATAATACAACCTGATATTACTTCATTTTTCAGTTCATGGCATTAATGCAGGAAATGGCAAACAAGTATATAAAAGAATAATGTATTAATTTTTTCTTTCTTATTTTACAGGAAGTGAATACTGGGAAACACTTTGCTGTATGTTTTCAAACTTGGTGTCCTACATTCCTGCTCTTGAGTTTTCTGACCGCCTTGTTCGAGACCCACAGTTGGCTTCTGATTGGTTGACTAAGTTAGCAGCATCAACAAATCAAATCTCAAGCTTTTACCACACCATTGTTACATCAGTATTTTTATACCAAGGGTCTACTATACAGTCTGTTCAACAAGCAACTAAGGTGATTATAGGGGGTACATGGATTATACTCTCAGAGTGTATGATATTCAAAGCATCTGATAAAGTTAGTGATATTGTAACTTATTTTCTCTTCAGAGTCAAAAAGTCACACAAGTTAAAGAGAATTCTTAGGATCGTCAGAGGTTAGGACCCTTTAATCCCTTGCCTTTTGATGACAATATTGCTTATCACCCTTTACTAAAACAGTCATCCATTGGTAGCAGCCTGCTTGCTAGCTTTTGGTTTACCTGTATGTCAGCAGTGACATCATTGTGCCAGGCTCATTATTGAATTGTTATCTATCTGTCTACATCTTTAATGCCTGTTCCCCCTTGGGAACTCCCTGGAGGGGGTTGTCATGACAAAAGAGTCTCCATAACTAGTGGACTCCAGTGCCACTTCTTAGCCTTTTGTGCCTCACCTTAGTGGGCCACTGGCAGAGGGCAACTCTGATACAGTGTTTTCAGAGGCTCCTACCTAATGTTTCCACCAAGTACTATTGTTTAATGTGTCTTTTTATTGTTCCAGTCTTTTACTTTTACCTAATGTTCCAAACTGAATGTTCCTTCATACGACTTCTACCTAATGCTCCTGTCTAATGTTCCTACCTACTACTTCTATCTGTTGCTTCTACTGTTTTGCCAAAAGGCAGGGCTAGCACATAGCACTCACCACAGAAAGGGAGAATAAGTTGTGAGTTAAATTTTTGTCATGTGTGACAAGGAGACTGCATGTTTGTGGACAGAATGCCAGCAGTCCATGCAGGTATGAGGTACAAAGAAAAGACAGCTGCCTGGGTGTACGGAGAGCAACTTAATAATCTCTGAGGTGCTGGCTCACTATGCAGCCGTCACTGAGCCACCTGTTACCTGTGTGAGTAGCACCAGTAATATACTTCCATAGTCAGTGGCAGCCTACCATCTTCTACCTACTGAATGGCCATCCTGTAATTATTGTGGATCCCAAGTGGAGTAGAGGGTCTGCTCAGACCATATATTTTTATTTACTGGCTTCTTCACCTTACAGAGGATGAGTAGCCTCTTAATGGTAACTGAGGGTGAGGTGCGCATTAGTACTAAATTATTTGCACAGATTTTGATATCATTATGCACTTTTAATTGTTGCCTTTTTAAGTATGAATGTTGACACATCTCTAACTACATGCCATTTCCTCCAATCCTCCTCCATCCCTAATGTTGTTCCTTGTATGTGGGTTGTTTTTCTACTCCTCTAGGAGGCTTTAAGTGTATAGACCACATACAGGGGGAATGCACAGGAGGTGGGGACTAGAATGGTGTTCCTGCCGAGTGATGGCAATGATTTAGTTTCAGAGGTTGTTCCACCTGCTGTTGGACAGTCAAAGTTTTCACCTTGTTTGGTTCCGATTGATTAAGCTTAGTGAACAGAGTGCTCATGCAGTTTAATTCTAGATGGAGTGGAGTTCTCTCCTTTATAGAAATTATGTTTCTTCAAAGAAGTTGAGTACCAGGTGCAACTCTTGGTGCATTGACCAAACTTGAGAAGAATATTGTAGTTTCGACTTTGATCAGATATGAACAGCTTGCTAAACATCTTATCCATATGCTTAAAAACTATTCTATTATGTGCCAGTGGATAACTTGTCTTCATAATTGTTCTCTTAATGTGAGAATCTGATGACAGGTTAGGATGATAATGACTCCTAAGTCCTTCACAGAATCTATTAGTTCCTTTCTTGCTACATAATGATCTCATCAAGGCCTTCTTTCACTTTGCTTTATCCTCATTACATTTGCTTGAGTTGAATTTCATCATATATTTATGAGACTTAGCATTCTGTTCAGGTCCCCTTGTAAGCTGGTGTGTGTGTGTGTGTGTATGGGGATGAATATGGCATGGGCAAAACAAAAGGTGAAAGAAAATAGAAAAATATTATGATAATAATCAGGACCCTGCAGATGTTTATGGAATAGCCTCTTTAAGGAAGAAAGGTTATGTATAGAGGGAAAGATAAATTGAAGAAAATTCCACTGCTTGGCTGCTCAAAGGAAGGAAGTATTTTAATAGCCATCCATGTATAGCTGGTTTTTACTCAGAAGCTGTGGGAACCAGCAGTCAGACATGTGCCAGATGTCCAGCCCTTTGGCTTAGGGACACATGCAAACAAGTCATGAGAACATTGTTCAAAGTGATACCAACATATAGAAAGAAAAGGTTGAAGAGCTATTGAGATATAATGCATTGCTTCCACTCTAGGTATTAGCCACCTCAGATATTCAAGCAGTATTCCATACATAGGTGAGTAAAAATCCTTGTAGATTTGAAGTAGCTGTTCACAAGAAATACTTATGGTACCCATACAATACTGTGAAATTGAACTGAGGGAAACGAATGATTCTTAGAGAATTAGGAAGAAATTGCATTTTAGCAAAATTAGATTAAATGAGGTTACTTCATCTCCGGTCTGAGGTGCTGTGCAGGTTTGAATTGATTAAGGAAATATGGTAAGTATGAGAAAGAGAATGACCACTAGTGGGAGTATGGGAGGAAAAGTGGGTTGAAGTATGTAATATGGATTCATCAGCATAAGAATGAATGGGGTTAGAAGTAAACATGAAATCATTTATTGAGAGAAGATAGAGAGTAGGCAATAGGACAGAACCACTATTAATAGGTTTAGAGGGGGAAGTTGCTCCATCACTAGCTACTGCAGTGGAATAGCCAGAGAGGAAGCATTGTATTAAGTATTTGTGTGATTGTTTTTGATGTCATTGCTGTTGAATTTCACAATATTTAGTGTGTAAATGGGGTTCTTTGCAGCAGAGGGCTTGTCACTAATGGTATCGAGCAATATTTAGAGGTTCACTGTTTGTTGATTTCATAGTTCACAGTTTTCATAAATTTGTCAGGAAAATTGCACATCTTATTCAGTTGGTAATCAGCCTGCAGTCAACCCTGATGTCTATTTTCCCCTTGGGGCTGGGTGATACACAAGTACCTGGAGTAGGCTCAGTATATATGTAACATTTATGAGATGGCCTTGATTAGGCTATTCAGCTGCCAGTGTTGTCTCATCTACCTTTAAAAAGTTTAACATTGTTTTGGTAGTGAAAGTATGGCTGTGGAGTAAGACTGATGGCTGCAGATTTTTTCCCAGGGAAATTTAAAACTAATACTTTTTCCAGTGGATCCTTTTTAATTCTTATGAATGTTTAGTATGCCTATATAGATGCATATTTCACTATACTTGATTGATCTGCGTTACTATCACTCTGTTGAAATTTTAGGTCCTAGAGCGTGAAGTGATGAAGAAGAAGACATTATCTCTTGAGGTGTTTCCCATGTTGCTGTACCGTCTTGGACGTGAAACTGATCCCACAACACGCCTCACCATCCTCTACACCCTTCCTTCCCTGGCTGTCAATAAGGTAGAATCTCTTTGTTATCAAAGAGTCAGCGATTCAGTATGTGATGATTAACCTGATATGTAAATACTGTCCATAATTGCTAGGTACAGGTCAAGTCTTTGGTGATTATTTAAATGTAAATGAATTCAGAATGTTTGTAGATAGTGTTTAGTAATCAAAAGGAATTACATGTTTTCTGTTTTATTAATTGTCGACATAGAAGAAGTATCGTATATGAGTGATAAGGGTTGATATAAAAGTTGCATGACTATGATTTTAGTAAGTGCATTGTACATATTACTGGTGAGAATTTTTTTTGCAATATACTCCTTGTTATTAATTTTGATAAAGCACAAGATTACTCATAGCTACCATCATATCAAGTAAAAGGTACAGATCAGTAAAAGATAACTTTAATTTGATAACACTAGACATGACAATTCTGGTGTGTATAGGTAGTAGCTGGCAGACAGCCAATGACTAGGGAGGTATATTACCAGTGCTACCTGGCTGGGTATCAGGAGGGTTGGTGACAGCTGCTTATTGAGTCAGCACTTCAATGGTTGTCAAGTTGTACTCCTCTAACCCACGTAGCTGTCTTTTCATTCTGCCTCGCTCACATGTGGTCTACCGGCTTTCTGTCCACAAACATTCAAAATCTCCTTGTCATACATAACACTTGACAACAGTTAATTTACACAGCTCATCCTTCATAACTCTATAGATTTCCTGCAGTGAGCACTATGGGCTAGCCCTGCCTTTTGGCAAAAGGTAGGAGCAGTAGATTGAAGTAGTAGGTAGAAATGATTAGGCAGGAGCATTAGGTAAAAACATTGGGTAGAAGTAGTGGGTAGGAGCATGAGATAGTAGTCAGTAGGAACATTAGGTAGGAGCCTCTGCAAACACTATGCTAGAGTTGTCCTCTGCCAATGGCCTGTTAAGGGTGAAGCACTAAAGGCTAAGAAGTGACACTAGAATTCTCTAGTTATGGAGATATAGATAGATAGATGAGTGTGTTTACATTACCTCTGAGAAGTTTTGTACAGTACAGTCTTTGTAACATGCTGGAATTTGTAATGATGCTTTAGACTACAAGTGATATCATGATATGTTAAAGATGTGGATAGATAGATATCCTGTGCTTTAACCCACCAGCTGTGTGTTGCTCTGGTGCTGAAGACACTCCTTGCTTTCTGGTCATCGGGATCACTGCGGCCACTGGTTTTGCGTCTAGTGTTTGACCTCTGGACTGTAGAGCCGAGGACCTATTCTTACCTTTCTCAACTGATCCATGACAAGTCCATCAATACCAGTGAAATCCAGATTGCCCGTGCCTTTGTGGTGGCAAGTGTTTGTAAGGCAAAGTAAGTGATGTTTGTTTTGTGTTTAATGCAATGATCACTGTACTTAAAACTTACAGTCTTTGTCCTTGTAATTTCACTTGGAAATATAATTAGTATTGAGTTTAATATGCTAATTATCAGAATCAGATAATGGACGCAAGAAGTAAATGGAATGTTAAAGATGTAAACGAAGCTTCAGCATCTTTGGATGTTAGGGAGTAAGACTGGGAAAATGAAATAAATTATTTGATAAGATCAAGAGAGAATGAAGGTAGTGTGAAAGTTAAAAAAAAGTATGTGATACTCATGGAGTAAACCTTGAAAGTAACCAGAAATACATAATGGGAGGTGTTAAGATATGCACACAAGTGCTCATTGTTGATGCACTTGGAAGCTGGGAATGAGGTTAGTGTGTGAGGGGACTAAATAGGTATTTCTTGGAAGAGTTAAAGTATTAAGTATGGAAATTTAGCTAACTTGACAGCCCTAACACATAACTCCAGACACAATAAGCAGTCTTCCCTGTACAAGCATAGACAGTCATTATTTGGTTAAGACTTCCCTGAATAAATTGCTAATCACATTATTATCCAGGTGGAACTTGAAGAGAATTATAATTAATCTCCTTTCCATTCTCTTCAACTTGAACCTTTTAATTCTAGCACTATTCACATTGCACATGTAAGTACCCATTCTTACTTTATGGGGAGGGAATGGAGCATGTGTAAGTGCATATACAGTAAATAAGGATGGAATTATGCACATGAAAGCAATGTTAGTACGTACTTACATCAAGAAGAGAGTGAAAAATTACATATTTTAAAATGTTTTTTCTCGATAAAAACTTTTCACTGCTTCTAACAACTTGCCTCCCACACCATATATTCTTAATACCTTCCACAGAGTATCTCTATCAACTCTATCATATGCCTTCTCCAGATCCATAAATGCTACATACAAATCCATTTGCTTTTCTAAGTATTTCTCACATACATTCTTCAAAGCAAACACCTGATCCACACATCCTCTACCACTTCTGAAACCACACTGCTCTTCCCCAATCTGATGCTCTGTACCTGCCTTCACCCTCTCAATCAATACCCTCCCATATAATTTACCAGGAATACTCAACAAACTTATACCTCTGTAATTTGAGCACTCACTCTTATCCCCTTTGCCTTTGTACAATGGCACTATGCACGCATTCCGCCAATCCTCAGGCACCTCACCATGAGTCATACATACATTAAATAACCTTACCAACCAGTCAACAATACAGTCACCCCCTTTTTTAATAAATTCCACTGCAATACCATCCAAACCTGCTGCCTTGCCGGCTTTCATCTTCCGCAAAGCTTTTACTACCTCTTCTCTGTTTACCAAATCATTTTCCCTAACCCTCTCACTTGAAAAGTTTTTATCGAGGATGTAAGGCATGTGTACGTGTAGGAAGAGAGGAAAGTGATTGGTTCTCAGTGAATGTAGGTTTGCGGCAGGGGTGTGTGATGTCTCCATGGTTGTTTAATTTGTTTATGGATGGGGTTGTTAGGGAGGTAAATGCAAGAGTCTTGGAAAGAGGGGCAAGTATGAAGTCTGTTGGGGATGAGAGAGCTTGGGAAGTGAGTCAGTTGTTGTTCGCTGATGATACAGCGCTGGTGGCGGATTCATGTGAGAAACTGCAGAAGCTGGTGACGGAGTTTGGTAAAGTGTGTGGAAGAAGAAAGTTAAGAGTAAATGTGAATAAGAGCAAGGTTATTAGGTACAGTAGGGTTGAGGGTCAAGTCAATTGGGAGGTGAGTTTGAATGGAGAAAAACTGGAGGAAGTGAAGTGTTTTAGATATCTGGGAGTGGATCTGTCAGCGGATGGAACCATGGAAGCGGAAGTGGATCATAGGGTGGGGGAGGGGGCGAAAATTTTGGGAGCCTTGAAAAATGTGTGGAAGTCGAGAACATTATCTCGGAAAGCAAAAATGGGTATGTCTGAAGGAATAGTGGTTCCAACAATGTTGTATGGTTGCGAGGCGTGGGCTATGGATAGAGTTGTGCGCAGGAGGATGGAGGTGCTGGAAATGAGATGTTTGAGGACAATGTGTGGTGTGAGGTGGTTTGATCGAGTAAGTAACGTAAGGGTAAGAGAGATGTGTGGAAATAAAAAGAGCGTGGTTGAGAGAGCAGAAGAGGGTGTTTTGAAATGGTTTGGGCACATGGAGAGAATGAGTGAGGAAAGATTGACCAAGAGGATATATGTGTCGGAGGTGGAGGGAACGAGGAGAAGAGGGAGACCAAATTGGAGGTGGAAAGATGGAGTGAAAAGGATTTTGTGTGATCGGGGCCTGAACATGCAGGAGGGTGAAAGGAGGGCAAGGAATAGAGTGAATTGGAGCGATGTGGTATACAGGGGTTGACGTGCTGTCAGTGGATTGAATCAAGGCATGTGAAGCGTCCGGGGTAAACCATGGAAAGCTGTGTAGGTATGTATATTTGCGTGTGTGGACGTGTGTATGTACATGTGTATGGGGGGGTTGGGCCATTTCTTTCGTCTGTTTCCTTGCGCTACCTCGCAACCGCGGGAGACAGCGACGAGGTATAAAAAAAAAAAAAAAAAAATGTTTTTTAATATTATTGCAATGAGTTAATTTAATAGATGATTTAAGCAGAATACGTGTTAGCAAGGTTACGTGTCTACCTCTTGAAATTGGAAGGCCCTGATGTTTGTTGGCCTGTGAGATTTGGGATCCCGATTCTACAAAATTAAATTCCACAAAAGGTGGCAACCTGTATTCTCTTGACCCACCCTATACAAAAGGTAGCAGAGTGAATGATGATAGGTAGGTCAATTTAAACTGAGTGGGGACATTTGATAGTTAGAAAATTGTGATTGAAATGTCAGATTTTGAAAATATACTTGTGACAGATTTTTTTATTATTTATTTTCTGTATTATGTGGAAATAGGCTGAAGTGAGTCATAGGATGGAAGAGGAAGATAAGATCTAGGTTGCATTAGGGAGCTTATGGAAAGGGAGATCCCTGTCTCTTATGGCAAAGATGGGTATGTAGTCTTGACAGTGTTGTATGCATATGAGTCTTGAGCCTTTAGATGCAAAAAGAGGAAGAGGGTGAAGATGCTGTTTGATAGATCCAATCAGGGTTTGTTGAGAGTTCATACATATGGAGAGGATGAGTTTGGAAAAGTGAATGAAAGGAGAAAGTTGCGAGTAAATGTGAATAAGAGCAAGGCTGTTAGGTTCATTAGGGTTGAGGGACAAGTTAGTTGGGAGGTAAGTTTGAATGGAGAAAAATTGTAGGAAATGAAGTGTTTTAGATATCTGGGAGTGGACTTATCAGCGAATGGTACCATGGGAGTGGAAGTGAGCCATGGGGTTAGGGAGGGAATGAAGGGTCTTGGAGCGATGAAGAATGTGTGGAAAGAGAAAATGTTATCTTGGAGTGCAAAAATGGGTATGTTTGAAGGAATAGTAGTTCCAACAATTTAATATAGTTGCGAGGCATGGGCTATAGATAGGGTTGAGGAGAAGGGTGAATGTGTTGGAAATAAAATGTCTGAGGACAATATGTGGTGTGAGGTGGTTTGATTGAGTAAGTAATGAAAGGGTAAGAGGGATGTGTGGTAATAAAAAGTGTGGTTGAGAGAGCAGAAGAGGGTGTGTTGAAATGGTTTAAACATATGGAGAGAATGAGTGAGGAAAGATTGACAAAGAGGATATATGTGGCAGAGGTGGAGAGAACAAGAAGTGGGAGACTCAAACTGGAGGTGTAAGGATGGAGTGAAAATGATTTTGAGTGATTGGGGCCTGGACATGCAGGAGGGTGAGAGGCGCGCAAGGAATAGAGTGAATTGGAACGATATGGTATACCAAAGTCGATGTACTGTCAGTGGACTGAACCAGGGCATGTGAAACGTTTAGGGTGAACAATGGAAAGATCTTTGGGGCTTGGATGTAGATAGGGAGCTGTGGTTTCGGTGCATTACACATGGCAATGCTGTTTCCTGTGGGGTGGGGTGGTGCCGGGTGTATGAAGGCAAGCATAAATATGTACATGTGTATATATGTATATATCTTTATATGTACCTGAATGTATATATGTATGTATACGAGGGGATTGGTCTTTCTTCGTTAGTTTCATGGTGCTACCTCACTGACTCGGGAAAAGGTAATAAAATATAATAATAATTATAATAACATACATACCTACGTGAACACACACACACACCAATAATATATACAAATATGCTTGCATATTATTGAAATGGGTAGAATAATTCCAAGATTTAATTTATTATGTTTTTCTTTGGCAGGCCTTCTCAGCATGGTGCAGAGCTTTTACCCCTTCTATCTGGATTCCTCAATGAGTGTCGTGGTGAAAGTGGAACAGCACAAACCTTAATAGCTCTGGATGGTATCCATGATTTGTGCGCAAACCAAGTTATAGATCTGCGCACTACCTGGCGTGTTATTGCTCCCAAATTAGTGAGAGATAAGAGGCCAGGGGTTACAGAGAAGCTGTGCTTACTTCTTGGATTAGTGCCAGAGCTCCATGTAGCAAGTAATGAGTATGAAACCTTCACATCTGATTCCCTCAGTATCTTGTGGAACTGGGCAGCATCTCACCGAGATCTTTCAGTGGTTAAAGCTGCTTATAGCTCCCTCGAGAAGTTCCAATATGATAGTTACACCCTGAGAATGCTGCCTGATTATGCAAGAAAAGGTCACCAGTTACCAGCAAGTATGGCAGCCACACCTTTTGAGGCTGCTCGTAAGCCTGAGGATGTGCTGAACTATGTACCTGCTGTAGGATGGGTAAAGTTAGTAAGAGGCTGTCCAGAATCTCATTTTGAGTTTGTGGAAAGCTTTATAAAATCTTTAGTATCACGTGAAGTTGCAGCTCTTCCAAAAGGTATTTACCTAACAGCAATTCAGGAAGGTAAACGCAGGGGAATCAAAAACAGTGATGGCCAACCAGAACCACCATCCTACAGCTTCTTTAAGGATACATCTGTTTTAAAAGCATTAGTAAATTTCCTTTTGGAATTTCCAAGGTTAATGGATCGCTGTGAAGATAATCAGGAGAAGCAAAGATTACTGAGGAGCTCTGTTTTAATGCTTGAGGCACTTGGTCAAACTCTCCCACGACCATATCCTGCCTTAGACTGGACTTTTCTTGAGAAAGTATTGATATTAGCACAGGAAACTTGTAATTATGATTGGACCAGAAGAATACGTCACAGCATTTTCCGAATCACATCTCGTCAGTGTAACAAGTCAGCGTCAGCAAGTACTTTGATTAAAAAATGGCTTATTCCTGCTCCATCAAATGGATTAACACGAGAGGATGAAGTTGTACTCTTTGGATTATTGGATCATCTTGGTCGTGGTTTACCACCTACTGTCTTGCAGCCTTTCTTAGCATATGTCTTCAACCAGCATTTACCAGATACTATGCACATGAAGGCACTTCTTGAGTCCCTAAAACCAAACCTTACTGCAGACTTTATTTTTGATACAAACAGAAATATTCTTAGCAATGCAATAGAGAATCTGAATGAACATATAGATCCAACAAATGAGGTTCTATATGTAACATACAAGGCATGTGTGGCAGATCTTCCTCAGAAACACATAGAACGTCTGACCTCACCATCACTGTGGTGGGAGGTTACTGATGAACGACTGTATCGTGCAGCAGTCCTACGTTGTCATGTTGCAGAGAAGGACCCTGGAGAGTTGGCTTTACCTTGGTTAAATGATCTGGTTGACTCTGCAGCCTCTTTGCCAGGTAACCGCTCACATCTCCTTCATGTAATGTCAAATACACTTTTAACTCGCTGCCGAGTGAAAGAGAGCACCACCTGGCTCTTGCAACTCCTGGGGAGGCTTAGAGATCATATGAAAAAGAAACCTGGAGACAATATTGTAGCTGTGCATGAACAACAACAAAGAGTCACCTTTTACTTGGACTTACTGGTAATGGGACTTGTAGTATGGTCAGGTCTCTGGGCTACAAATGACATGGAAATCTTGGCTGAGACACCTACACTTCGTGACCGTCTTCTCCTTCCTTCTCTTGTTACTTTATCTGGTCACCCAGAATGGAAACAAACCCTTAACCAATTACTTAATTGGCTTGTATCATGCCGTTCTTTGATGGGTCAACACATCTCTTCCCGTTATCACCTGTCCTCACCCATCCTCTTATTAGCCACCCTCAATTGTAAACTCACACAGGTTATGTGGAATAAGGTGATTGCATTACTCTTGTAACTTAGCCTTTTAAATTATGTCACTATTAATGCTTAAGATTAAACTTTGCCTTTCAATGCATAAGATGTTTTTCTCAATTCTTTATCTTAATTCATTTATCATTCGAATGGCAGTGTTCTCTTGTACTTTTTATTCTTGATTTTCAATGTAGTTAATTTTTCATATCTCACTCATACCTTCCATGTACTCATACATGTTTCATCTGTATCAGTTAAACCAGTGGTTCCCAATTTTCTGAATCATTACCTCTTTTCACATGGCTATCTCCATACTGACACTCCCACGCAACATAATTCCAAAATAACTATCAACTGTGAATGTGGAAATTGACAAATTCCCTTCACTTGTTTGCCATTTTCCATGTCAGTGAGGTGGCAACAGGTACAGAAGAAATGACTTCATTTGCTCACACCCATCCTCCAACTGTCACATTCAATGCACCAAAACTAGAAGCCCCCCACCCTATTCACAGCCAGGTCCATCAGACCCTTCTGTGGCCTCCCCTGACTTCTCCAAAAGTCCTGGTTCAGCCCAGGATATTCATATTAAATTTTTTTGTGTGTGATGTCTCCATATTTACTTAATTTGTTCATGGATGGGGTTGTTAGGGAGGTGAATGCAAGAGTTTTCGAAAGAGGGGCAAGTATGCAGTCTGATGTGGATGAGAGAGCTTGGGAAATGAGACAGTTGTTGTTCGCTGATGATACAGCACTGGTGGCTGATTCGTGTGAGAATCTGCAGAAGCTGGTGACTGAGTTTGGTAAAGTGTGTGAAGAAGAAAGCTAAGAGTAAATGTGAATAAGAGCAACATTATTAGGTACAGTGGGGTTGAGGGACAAGTCAACTGGGAGGTAAGTTTGAATGGAGAAAAACTGGAGGAAGTGAAGTGTTTTAGATATCTGGGAGTGGATTTGGCAGTGGATGTAACCACAGAAGCGGAAGTGAATCATAGGATGGGGGAGGGGGCGAAAGTTTTGGGAGCATTGCAGAGTGTGTGGAAGTCGAGAACATTATCTCGGAAAGCAAAAATGGGTATGTTTGAAGGAATGGTGGTTCCAATAATGTTATATGGTTGCAAAGCGTCGACTATAGATAGAGTTGTGTGGAGGAGGGTGGATGTGCTGGAAATGAGATGTTTGAGGACAATATGTGGTGTGAGGTGGTTTGATCGAGTAAGTAATGAAAGGGTAAGAGAGATGTGTGATAATGAAAAGAGTGTAGTTGAGAGAGCAGAAGAGGGTGCTTTGAAATGGTTTGGTCACATGGAAAGAATGAGTGAGGAAAGATTGACTAAGATATATGTGTCAGAACTGGAGGGAACGAGGAGTGGGAGACCAAATTGGAGGTGGAAAGATGGAGTGAAAAAGATATTGAGTGATCGGGGCCTGAACATGCAGGAGGGTTAAAGGCGTGCAAGGAATAGAGTGAATTGGAACGATGTTGTATACCGGGGTCGACGTGCTGTCAATGGATTGAACCAGAGCATGTGAAGCGTCTGGGGTAAACCATGGAAAGTTCTGTGGGGCCTGGATGTGGAAAGGGAGCTGTGGTTTCGTTGCATTATACGTGACAGCTAGAGACTGAGTGTAAACGAATGTGGCCTTTGTTGTCTTTTCTAAGCGCTACCTCATGCACATGCAGGGGGAGGGGGTTGTTATTTCATGTGTGGCAGGGTGGCAATGGGAATGAATAAAGGCAGATAGTATGAATTACGTACATGTGTATATATGTATGTCTGAGTATATATACGCATACGTTGAGATATATAGGTATGTATATTTGCGTGTGTGGACGTGTATGTATATACATGTGTATGTAGGTGGGTTGGACCATTCTTTTGTCTGTTTCCTTGCACTACCTCGCTAACGCAGGAGACAGTGACAAAGAAAATATTTTCATTTTTTTTTTTTTTATTTGCTTTGTCACTGTCGCACCTCAGTAAGGGATCATAACATTGTGTTTACTTACCACAACTGCCTGGCTTGATGGTGAAATCATTGCAGATGGCTTGGTTTAAGAAGCAGCTGTTAGAGTACATCTTTCCCGTGTGGTCACACACTGGTGAGAAGTGGAGGGGGCAGAACCTTGGACACTCTTTTTGAGGGAAATGTTAAAATATTCAGGACACAGCATTAAATGGTCCATTCAGGCAGTACATAATGGGGAAGGTAACTGTTGAAAGTTCATAATAGTGTTATTACGTAATTCTGATAATCAACAAATTATTTTTCATACATACTTGCCATTTTCTGCATCAGAGGTAGTGTCAAGAACTGAGGACTGAGCCTAAGAGAGAAAATTCTCATTTGGCCCACTTCTCTGTTCCTTCTTTCGGAAAAGTAAAAACTGGAGGGAAGGATTCCTTTGTGTGTACAGAATAATTTCCTGTAAAAGCATGTCAGTGCACAAACTTGGATGAGGGGCTGATACAACACCACTAGATCTTTATACCCACTAGTATGAATATTGAGAATGTTGTATTGGATACATCAATTGAAAAAGTGATCATTTAATGCTTTAGTTTGATTATAAGGTAAATGAGGAAGTCAGGTGAGCTGAGATTAGACAAAACTTGAAGAAGAGATATAATTGTGGAAACTACACGAAACAATTTCTCTGGTACCATAAACTGGGAAATGGATTTCAGTAGCCAATAACCCAAGTATTGTGGTAATAGGTTCTGTAAAATTTTAAAGATATAGAGAAAAGGTTAGGAAAAAGGGAGGGATGGTTCAATAAAATATGCTGAAAAGCAAAGGAGCTTTGAGACATTCTGTAACAGTATAAGGTGGTGCTTCAGTCAGGCAGCATTATAAGGTCATAAGAGGGTAAGTAAGAAGTATTGCAGGATGAAAAAGAGGAAACTAAATTTAGAAGGAACATTGCAAACAAGTTAGAAAGTTACAAAATTTTTCCATAAATTCATTAGTTAAACAGCAGCTAATCAAGCTAAGGGATTCACAGGAAAGAGTTGTAGAGGATGATGTGAAGAAGTGTGAGAAACTGCAAAGCAAGTTCAAAAGAGTTTTCACAATGAAAGAAAGTCTAGCCTCAACATAAGAGAGCTTAAGATAGAACTTACCAGGTACACTCAAGAAACTTACATAACTTTAGTCTGAAAACTTACCTTGTACAGAGAAGGGGGTCCAAGTGAGATTTCCCTCAAAGGCTCAGTCCTCTGTTCTTAACGCTACTTCGCTGGTGCGGGAAATGGCGAATAGTACAAAAAAAAAAAAAAACTATACATGCATTCTACCAAGCCTCAGGCTCACCATGATCCATACATACAATGAAAATCTTATCTAATCAAACAACAATACAGTCACGGCCTTTCTGTGGAAATTCGTCTGGAGTACCATCCACTCGTTACATTGCCACATTTTATTCAAAATAAGACTTACCAACTCTTCTCTTTTCACCAAACCACTCTTCCTGACTCACTCACTTCATATGCCACTCTGAGAACCAAACACCCTACATCTGTCACACTAGTATTAAACATATCTCCATTACAAACAAGAAGCTAAAATCAGCCTGAAATGTTGCAAAGTATATGCAAAATACTGATCATTTGAGTGCTGTGAAATATCAGATTTTGTCTAAGTTGTCAAAATATTACATAATGAAAAAGGATGAGTGAATCAAAAACACAATTTGCGTCTTACTTCGACATGGGCCAGCATGATCGTAAGTGATGGTGGGGTCAAGGCAATTGGCGTAGTTCAAGAGGCACTGGTTGTTGTATGTCTTGCCGTCACTGCCACACACAGGACGCATTTTCTTGTTGCAGAGAGGCTCACACTTTCTGATACCTGCGAGAATCCTAATGACACTCCATGTATATAACATTCTTCCCTACAGAGAAATCTAAATCGAAGGGAAATACGTATACTTTAGAATCTCTACGAAGCCATCAGTCCATTAACATTCTGATCTAGTAGATTACAGTAAAGTCTTAACTGTATAACTCATTATCATTACCAATACCCTCAACACAATAACAGAAGTAATAATAATGATTATTATTGTTATATAACCACAGACAGGTCTTTCTCTGGAAGGGATCCTAAGAGTGCCGAGGCTCCCCTACTTCCAATAGAAGAGAAGTTCCTCAACGAGACTATACATTCTTAGTGTAACCTCAAGCAGGCCGAGCAAAATGATGCTAGAAAGGTTTTGATGAGAAAGAAGCACCTTTTGGCATCTGTAATGAGTCAGTCAGCAACATCCTTGATATTCTCAACATAAGGTAAGCCATAAAACGGATTGAATTACGTCTCATCTTTCTCACGACTGTGAATAGGGTATTTCACATGACCAGAGGTTCCAGTTACGAAAGGAAAGCAAAATTCGTTAAACTTTACTGAGGTCATAAAATTGTATTGGTTTATATTAACAGATTTGGAGGCAGTACTTCACTATAATGCTCGAAGTTATGAAACACTGGACCAAGGTTTAGGAGACAGGTGTTACACCCTTGGACAGGTATGTAGTTGAGTGTAGTATGTGGTTGAGTGTAGGACACACCGTAAGCGGGTGTGGTGTGTGGTTGATACACCCAAGGCTGAAGCACTTACCGTACTGGGAGGCGGTTGTAAATTCCACCATCACCACCACCAACAGAAGGAACATGAGCGTTCCGCGGGCCATCGTGTCGTGTCCTTACAGCAGTTCAAGCAAGAACACCACACCTGCAGGAAACATCAGATGAAACTAGTGGCCTCAACTATACCCACTGAAGTCTTAGGACGAAAATGTTAACACTTTCAAGCCCCCAACTTTCCTCCTTCGATTGAAGACAAGTCTCGTGCTGCTACGAGTCCACCCCCGAAAGTTCTTCACATGACAGTGTATGAAGAAATACTTCGGTGGCATCCGCATCCTACATATAATTATTACAGGACATTGTGAGGAACTTGGTTGCCCTCGTTATACTTGAACACAAGCAATGCTTAAAATATTCTGAGAAAGAACACCCATCTCCAGAATGCTATCACTGCAAAGCCAGTGGCGAAATAGTCTCACAAACCCTGCAGCACTGCATATTCGAATGTGAAACCCCGAAGACTTTAAGTCATCTCATTAAATATGTAACAACTATGTGATTCTTCCCAAAGATAAACTTACTATTTAACCAGGATCTGCACATCGGAGGTAGGTAGACTTCACCATCGTGCAACCCTACGTGCAGTATATAGGTGTTTGCTTTGAAGAATGTATGTGAGAAATACTTAGAAAAGCAAATGGATTTGTATGTAGCATTTATGGATCTGGAGAAGGCATATGATAGAGTTGATAGAGATGCTCTGTGGAAGGTATTAAGAATATATGGTGTGGGAGGCAAGTTGTTAGAAGCAGTGAAAAGTTTTTATTGAGGATGTATGGCATGTGTACGTGTAGGAAGAGAGGAAAGTGATTGGTTCTCAGTGAATGTAGGTTTGCGGCAGGGGTGTGTGATGTCTCCATGGTTGTTTAATTTGTTTATGGATGGGGTTGTTAGGGAGGTGCATGCAAGAGTTTTGGAAAGAGGGGCAAGTATGAAGTCTGTTGGGGATGAGAGAGCTTGAGAAGTCAGTTGTTGTTCGCTGATGATACAGCGCTGGTGGCTGATTCATGTGAGACACTGCAGAAGCTGGTGACTGAGTTTGGTAAAGTGTGTGAAAGAAGAAAGTTAAGAGTAAATGTGAATAAGAGCAAGGTTATTAGGTACAGTAGGGTTGAGGGTCAAGTCAATTGGGAGATAAGTTTGAATGGAGAAAAACTGGAGGAAGTAAAGTGTTTTAGATATCTGGGAGTGGATCTGGCAGCGGATGGAACCATGGAAGCGGAAGTGGATCATAGGGTGGGGGAGGGGGCGAAAATTCTGGGAGCCTTGAAGAATGTGTGGAAGTCGAGAACATTATCTCGCAAAGCAAAAATGGGTATGTTTGAAGGAATAGTGGTCCCAACAATGTTGTATGGTTGCGAGGCGTGGGCTATGGATAGAGTTGTGCGCAGGAGGATGGATGTGCTGGAAATGAGATGTTTGAGGACAATGTGTGGTGTGAGGTGGTTTGATCGAGCAAGTGACGTAAGGGTAAGAGAGATGTGTGGAAATAAAAAGAGCGTGGTTGAGAGCAGAAGGGGGTGTTTTGAAATGGTTTGGGCACATGGAGAGAATGAGTGAGGAGAGATTGACCAAAAGGATATATGTGTCGGAGGTGGAGGGAGCGAGGAGAAGTGGGAGACCAAATTGGAGGTGGAAAGATGGAGTGAAAAAGATTTTGTGTGATCGGGGCCTGAACATGCAGGAGGGTGAAACTGGTCAGTAACCACTTGAAGGAATCTGAGTTAGGTCCCGGGAAAGAAAATTAGCTAATAGCACAAAACTGAAATCGGAAGGCTGATGTAATGCACCATATAAAGTTTGGAACTTTCTTACCTAGAACATTAATATTTCATCCCATTTAGTTTTTTCCAAACGGTTACAAATATCATTCCTAACATAACAAAATGAACATGACATACCAAAATGGTGTCTACCTCAACCGGAATATGATTCGTAATAACATTAAAATCTTTTATGATAATGATGTGAACACTACAAGACTGGATATCTATTTAGGCAAGTACATTGCAGAACTCCTCACTCACCTAAATTCTGAAGTGAGATTAGTGAAAGTGGCAATCCACACACACACAGACACACCAGGGAGCGGGGTTCTCTGGGGGGAAATTCTGTCTCCATGCTATATTTATAGCTAACAAACCATCATGCTGATCCGGTTGTGAACTACGTAGATACATACATTTTGATCTAGGTGTCAGGATGTCTTGCTTACGTCATAGAACAATCTACTGTTCTCATAATACGAATTACTGTATTTATTCTAACGGCTGACCTCTTGGATCATGATAAATGGGCAGATCTATATCATTTTTAGGGAGACTGGGTGTTACTGTACTGCATGGCGACGCTAGAGAAGGATTTCCCAGTTCTGAGATCTAGAGGATGTTAAGCCACAATCTTGGGGTTTCACGTTGGGATGATAACCCTAAGAAAAAGTGATAGGCAACGTGGTTATATATATTAATAAAATAAATGGAATTCCCAAGTTTATGACAGATCATGGATCATGGTTCCAGCGTTAAGGCGACATCGAGACCAAGGGGCCTTTATTAAACTTTATGTAGTCACTGTGCCATGAAACTAGTCAGTAGAGTTAAAGAAGAATCTCCATATATATTTTCTCCATACTCGGTTCTGTGTTTGACCTCTTCGTCTGTCATAATGATCCGCAAAAGAGACCCATTATTTTGAGGCTGCCTGCATATAATCTTTGAGTTTCTTTAGGTATAATTTGAGACGAAGGCTATCTGGATTCTCACTATTATATATCATACAATGACAAGTTATAGACAACCTGATGGTCTATGACGAGGTTATCAGATGGAGGAGAATAGTTTATAGACACCAGAGTCGCAAGAGGAAAACAAGTGGCTAGGATATTTATGGATATATTTGCTCACTTTGGCGAAGCCAATGTCCACCAAAAAAAGAAATCCATAGCGGGAAGGATTTGGACGCTGGTAATTAACCAATGGAGAAATGTTACCTTCATCCGAGCTGTGACAGCAATGACCTTGAGGTCACCCATGTGTGACCTGTGCCCATGCCAGCAAAAATAAGGTCATTCTGTATGTGATTACCTATTGATAAATGGAGATAGAAAGTTTTACACTCGCCAGCTTTTAAAATATCACTCATACTTTATTCGATGTATACATTCATTTATTTCTCGTCCTATTCCAGCCATTTGTCTCTCTTTGTGTGAGAGTATTTCTTCACATCTTTGCTGACTCATATATTCTTATCTTTTGTCTTTGAGGCAAAAGAGAGAGAGAGAAAAAAAATTAGAAATTTGAAAAGTGTATTACAGAGTCCTTGTCTTTTCTACAGCCTTGTAGCTCTGCTCGCATACTGCATGCGGTTATTCTAAGTTTATTATAATACAAATTAAAGTTATGGTTGTCATGCCATTTGGTTGTTTGGATGCTGGTGGACCATCGTCTGATCTCAGCTGAATGGATGAGGTTAAACTCGGGAATGTAGTAGCTCTTTAAGGTTTTCCCGATCTCGCTGTCGTAATAACAGTGGGCTTTCCCACCTCACTGTAACCTAAGGGCGCAGCAAAGATTGTATGGACACAAATTATAAGTCATTACAGGAGCAACTGAAATCTGTTTATGGCAGTATCTAAGATGGCTAAGGAAAGCTCGATATATTATCTTCTATATTTCCTGTGTGAGGCAATGTAAACTCGCCTGGGATATTATTATTAGTAGAGTGTATTGGTCATTTCAAATTATTGTGAATGAGTCGAATTTCATAACGATGAAGATTCTATTTCGATTTCCGAAGGAAAAGTACGAATATCACTTTTTCACTAACATTTGTGATTCATTCGTCTGTAATTACCTCTTCATGTCTTTCCTATAGCGTAACCCTTTTGAAAAGGCTTACATAGCGTAGGCATCTTTAAAAGGCTCCCATAGCGTAGCCATTTTTAAAAGGCTCTTATATCGTAGCCATTTTTAAAAAACGTTCTGTAGCGTAAACATGTTTAAAAGGTTCCCATAGCGTAGCCATTTTTAAAAGGCTCTTACATCGTAGCCATTTTTAAAAAACGTTCTGTAGCGTAAACATGTTTAAAAGGTTCCCATGGCGTAGCCATTTTTAAAAGGCTCTTATATCTTAACCATTTTTAAAAGCTTCCTGTAGCGTAATCATTTTTAAAAGTTTCCGATAGCGTGACCATTTTTAAAAATTCCCGGAAGCGTGACCAATTAAAAAAAAGGACTTCCATACCATAGCCATTTTCTAAAGGATTTTTTTTTAATTATCTGAATTTCTTGAAATATTTTTTATCGTTCATTACTTCTATTTATTATTCTTTTCATATTTTAATCAATGCCCGGCCGCGATGCGGACATAAACCATGCCTGGGGCTTCCAACAAAATTAAAAAAACGTTTCTGCATTATATAAAAATTTTTTTGCACGCCAGATGCTTATCAAAAGGGGTGAAAACAGAGAAATATCCCTTGGGCTATACATTATGCAAGAGACATAGTGAATAATAATGATTTATGAGAATTTGCGTGATATGAATGATTTAATTCAACATCCAAATAAACCAGTAAAAAGCACTAGAGGTTTTGTAAGATAAAACGTGTCCACTGTTAAGTTTTTCATCATTACCGTCACAAATTTATAAATTATCATTCCCTTCAACTCCCAGACTCACATTTAGCACCAGTCTATAGGGAAATCACCCTTGGGCCACTTCTGTCTTAATAGCTCTCATACCGGCCTTCCTTTAGGGCATATTACTTGCTCAGATTTTGGCCAAAATTAGGCGACATTATCATTAAGCGTACTCTGGCGTCAGTGCCATTGCAATTGGCTGGTGGCAGCAGCTATGGTCCACCATGTAGCCCAAGCCGGCCCGGTCCACCAGCTCAGCCAGAAAACACCTGAAGATTGCGTTAGGGAGATGACGCAATCTCACACACCCCACAACCAAAAAATGCTACGCTTCTCTTCGCCTCTTGCCGGCGGCCATACTATGAACAACAGGCATGATAAGCATTATCTATAAATGTATAGTGACAAAAGTACATACAAAAATTCCTGATTTTCAAATTTATTCATGAGGTTTAAATCCCATGTGTTCTTATGGTTCCTGCTGTGAGTGTGTGTGTGTGTGCATTATTAATTGATTGATGAGTCAAAATTTCTATTCAGTTATATTATGGAGAGAGCCTAATATATGATAAGACCTTAGGGTATATAAAATCTTCAACTCAGAGACAATAGTCAATACTGCATGATAAAAGGTGGCAGGAATAAATTCCTATATGGATACTTCCTATACGTACAGGTGACGTTCGTCTCTCAACTAGATAGTGATTTTTATAATACTTACCTTCTGAAAAATAAACAAATGCTCCAAAAAAGTACCATGTAATGTAACTAGCAAATTATGCAGCTGAGAATCATGAAATCCCCTTATCCTAGGAAAAAAACATATATATTTCACCTATTTCCTTCCGTTAGGCACTCATCTCCTGAAGTAACGTAGATATACAATACATCAATGAATCCCATATAATGGTAATGATAAATGGATAAACAGATATAGAGAAAGATGAAAGGGGGAGGGAAAAAAAATCATAACCCGAGATCGCTGGGAGTCATGGGGGGGTGTGGGTCACGTGACCCAGGGCGCCATATCAAAACAAAACTTGTCATAACGTGAGACTGACGCAGGAGACCCGACCCCCAGCGTTAGTATGACTCCTAGTTCTTTAGGTTAGGGGTTATTGCTTGCTGTAAAGCCCCCACCCTCTGTTAGGAGGTCCAGTTTTTCAAAGAGGTCTAAGCTTCATTCTCTCCCATAGATCAAGAGTTGGCTGCCGAGGCGACTGAGATTAAGCTAATGTCAAGAAGGTAGATAGATACTCGAGGGGGGGATAGATAGGTCTTGATGGAGGGGAGGGGAGTTATTCTTCCCAACCCTTCACACATTTACACCTGCTTTCTCCTAAGGCACAGGATAGGGGCAGATCTTTAATGTGATAACCTGCCTGTTGCTGCATTGTCCTCCATGTTTGTGGGAAGGGAGCAAAATTTGACTATGGGGGTTAGACTTGCATCTGCTATAGAATACTGTACACTTAATGTAGGTTGTCAATTATGGCACTTGAATTTATTCTATCGAGGGATCTGAAGGCGGTAGACTATACATTTTACCTTATTGTTGCTGGGTTGTTTGAAAATTGAAGAGAATGACAAAATCTCTGTAGCTTGATGGCTTGCATTCAGTTGCTGACGAGGACGAGAAAAAAATAGTATCAGTTGACAATTATATTTTTTATTTCCTCAAAAAAATACTTTAAAGCAAACATTTCAATGTTCTGATTTACATTTCCAATTGTGTTAGGTCTTTAGAGAATCGTTATCTTAAATAACACTAGTATTTACTAAATATTTCATTATTTGCGATACAGGTATTTGTCTGAGAGTATCTTGTCATTGGTTTTGCCTTTTAACATTGACTGATTGTCTTTGGCATTGTTAATGAAGTATTTAGAAGATACAGTAACAGTTGTGATTCATTATATTTTATTGAATGACTCTTAATAAAGCAGTATGAGTTTATGTATATCTGGGAAAATGTAGAGTTGGTTAATTTAATCTAGTATTTTACTTTAACGATACCAGCACATGCTTTAAAAACCTCACCTGCTAACTAAAATGATACTGCCAATATACTAATAGTATATTCATCTCCTGCTGGGGATTGTATGGCTGCTTGCTGTGTCCTATGTTTTTTAACATTTCGTGCCACGTTGTTGGTACATATTCTTATGTGGTATATTTTCACCAAAATATTAACCACTATGGAAAGTCTTGACAGCCATGGAGATTCAGTAAGGATTTTGCATATTGGTTTTTTTAAGTGCATTACTTACTTCAACATTAATTAATCCCACAGGTTCCCTGATACTCTGCTATTGCCTTATTTAGTATTGGTCATTACAAAAGATGAGATAGATTGGTCCTCCACCAGTATTTCTTTAATCATAGAGAACTGTATAAAGAACCTAATAGATATATAGCCATATCCCAAAGCTGTGTTCAATTTGGAGTTAGAATAGACCTTCATTGAGATATGTTTGATAAAGCATCAGTGTAGAAGCACCACAAAACTACCTGTGGAATATCTTTGACTTGGAAAGTACTGACTGTTTTGCAACGATATTGAATCGTATAGAGAGTACAGTAAGACCATCAGTGCATAATTTGGAAGACTCTTTTCAATTCCACATTGGTGAATTAAGTCAATAGTAGGGACAGGTTTAAGGATCAGGGAAGATTTGGAGTTTATTAATGTTTAACTTAGTGGAAGTTAGTGGAAATTCCTAGCAATTAAAAGAGCATATAAAAACCTCACCAGACTTCCCGAAAAACTGGTTTGCTTTTTTTATTTTCTTGATATATACCGGTAGTTTTTTCTATTTTCTTTATATATACTATTAATGCCATTAGCTGGTTTCGACATGCATGGTGAACACTGTTTTGAAGAAGCAGTTTGTTCATAGACATAATGCATTTAGCATACATTTTGCACTATTTTGCTAATGAATGATTCATGTTGATTGAACATTGTCCATCATGTGGCAGTTTGCAACAACTGCCAGTGCCTTAGTATATTTCAAAGGAATTCAAACAGTAATAGACCACTTAGTTATTTCAAGACTTTTCAAAGTGGAATAGATGAAAATTTGAAAAATCAATATCATTTTTTTATTATAGTTAATCGTCATCTCCCGCATTAGCGAGGTAGCACAAGGAAACAAATAAAAGAATGACCTTACCCACCCACTTACACATATATATACATAAATGCCCACACATACACATGTACACACCTGTACATTTCAATGTATACATACATATACATATATACATGTGATATATATAATCACATGTTTACCAAATGGCGTCCTAGCTTCGTCTCTGCGATGTATATCAACTGACTGTTATATTTCTCTCTTGTGTCTCCCCTGATGATGTTATTATTACACGAAAGTGCACTTGGGAACTTTTCGTGTTTCATTTTCCCCGTGGACTCATAGGAATACATATGTACATATTCATACTCGCTGCCTTCGTCCATTCCCATTGTCACCCTGCCACACATGAAATAGCATCCCCCTTCCGCCGCCGCCATGAGGTAGTGCTAGGAAAAGACAAAAAAAAATAGCCACATTCATTCACACTCAGTCTCTATCTGTCATTGTCATGTGTAATGCACCGAAACCACAGCTCCCTTTCCACATCCAGGCCCCACAAAACTTTCCTTGGTTTACTCCAGATGCTTCACATGCCCTGGTTCAATCCATTGACAGCACATCCCCTCTGGTATACCACATCATTCCATTTCACTCTATTCCTTGCACACCTTTCACCCTCATATATGTTCAGGCCCTGATCGCTCAAAATCTTTTTCACTCCATCCATCCACCTCCAACTTGGTCTCCCACTTCTTGTTCTGTCTACCTCTGACTCATATATCCTCTTTGTCAATCTTTCCTCGCTCATTCTCTCCATGTGACCAAACCTTTTCAACACACCCTCTTCTGCTCTCTCAACCACACTCTTTTTATTATCACATCTCTCTTACCTTTTCATTACTTACTCGATCAAACCACTTCACGCCACATATTGTCCTCATGCATTTCATTTCCAACATATCCACCCTCCTCTTCACAACCCTATCCATAGCCCATGCCTCACAACCATATAACATTGTTGGAACCACTATGTTTGGAGGAAAAATTGATAATATAAGAGGAAAAAGGCATACAGAAAATTTGATCTATCTATCAATCTATATCTTTGAAGCCTTTTCTAATTAGAACTCCCTCAGAGGGGTGACCTCGGCAATAGAGTCACCATAACAAGTGAACTCCAGTGCTGCTTCTTATTCTTTAGTGTCTCACCCTTGACAGGCCACTGGCAGAGGGCAAGTCAAGCACAGTGTTTGCTAAGGCTCCTACATAATGTTTGTACTGACTACTTCTACCTAATGCTCCTACCAACTACTACTACCTAATGCTCCAACCTAAATGTTCCTTCCCACTACTTCTGTCTTCTGCTCCTACCATTTTGCCAAAAGGCAGGGATAGTGCATAGTGCTCAGTGAGTTAAGTGTTGTCAAGTGTTACGTATGACAAGGAGAGATTGTTTGTTTGTTGACAGAATGCTAGTAGTCCACATGTTGGAGGTAGAATGAAAAGACAGCCACCTGGGTCAGAGGAGTGCAACTTGACAACCACTAAAGTGCTGGCTCATTTAGCAGATGTCTCTAACCCTTCAATACCTAGGCAGGTAGTACTAGTAATATACCTTCCTGGTCATTGGCTGCCTACCAAATATTTCCAACACAGATGATTTAATGAGAAATATATGTAGACCACATGTGATGAAGGAGGCACAAATAATGTCAGTCACAGATTTGAAGTGAAGTATTTATTATTTGTTTTTAAACATATGTATGGCTTTGATTGAATTACTGCTGTCCAGTCATGGAAAAAGTATATCATCTCATTCAAAGTAAAATCTTGTCCATGAGTTTGTATCCGGTACTACAAGTGAAATCAGACATCTAACTATAAGTAGCCATTTAGACAGATTATCAGATTTGGTGATGGTGCAAATTCAGTTCTAGTCATTTCTCTCTGTCTCTTTGGAGCAGAAAAAAAAGACCATAGCCTGGAACAGTTTTATTTGTTTGTCTCTTCCTGACATTACTTTGTGATATGAAGGCAGGAAGGATAATTAGGTATGAAATAGAATTCAAGAAACCTTTCACTGTCTCAATACTGGGGTTACAATGTGCTGTGCTACTTAAGATGTGTTCTTATGTATTTGTGTACGGGGAGAAAGTTTTACAATTGTGGGGCCCCCTCACTTGAAAATCTTTTGCCATCATACAACCTTTGCAATTATTAGCCATGTCCTCAGTTATTCTTTCCCATTTATCCATCATTTGTATATTGTACAAGTATTTCTTTACATCCATCTCAAAAGGAGAAGCTTGATTTTTCATTATTGTGTATGTTAGTACATATGTCTGTGGTAACTGTTGTATAGTTCTTTTATGACCTTCAGACTTGAGAGGCTTGCATGAAAATTGTTTCATTTTTTTTCCCAAAAGGATGCTAGATGATTTAATGGTCATTAGATAAAGTCATGTTGGGAATAGACTTGGGCAGGAAAATTAATGGTTTTATTATGTAATGCTTTCTTCAGACAATCTCATTTTAACAATTTTCAGATGACTGATGAGTGGAGAATAGCTAGTCTCAGCCAGACAATAGAGGATGATGATGATGAGGATGAAGGTAATGAGCTGGTGCCTTCAACTCCCGACCAGGAGGATATTGACTTGGCAACACCTTCACAGGACAGTGCATCCTTACTTGGTGTTGTGACAGACTCACATGGGTCAGGTAGGTGAATTATAGTTACCATGTATTTTATTTTTTTTATATGTATCATCATAGAAGAGCCCAACTTAATTTGCCTTGTATGCTTTAGTAGAACTAGGCAAAAACTACAGAAACAAAATTTGGCTATGTATGGATGATGTACACATGGGAAAAAAGTATTTCCACTCTTTGTGTGAGATGGTATGACACCATGCATGAATGATTTTGGGGAAAAAGTATTAACACTTTGAGTGAGATGGTATGGCACCATGCATGAAAGATTTTGAGAAATGTCTATTAGTTTGGACTCATGTTGGTAGCCCTGGTTTCATGATATTGTAATATATTGATTGCTAGTGACATTTTATATCATTTTCCATTATGAGTGTAATATCACTTGCATATTTTGGTTGGGATAACATAAAGTGGGGTTACCATAATTATTGAGAAATTTGTCATACATTCACACTTAACTGACCTGATAAAGACGACATGAGTGTATTGATCTTTTCAAATTCATCAGGTCCATCAGGGGATATACAATTTTTATCATATGTGTACATATATTCTGTTAGGAAAGAATTTATATACTCTACCTTAGAACGAGTTGTTTAGTTTAAGGGTTTAATGGAAAAGAGAACATGGACTTGCAGACAGTCTGCACATCATTATTTCCTGTTGATGTACAATGAAACCTCAGGGATACTTCGCATAAAAGAAGTAAAGCAAAAATTTATGCCATCACATTTTCATACAAACATAATGAAAATTGATTCAGTCCATGTAATGCTTAAACATGATTAGAAACCTAAAAAGTTGTATAATTTTCTTTACATTGGTGTGTTAGGGTTTAGAATGGGCTGCATTAAGGTGAACAAGCAGCTTTTTTCTTCTAGGCATAATTTCATGTAGATTTTTTTTTTTTTTTTTTTTTCAAACTATTCGCCATTTCCCGCAATAGCGAAGGTAGCGTTAAGAACAGAGGACTGGGCCTTTGAGGGAATACCCTCATCTGGCCCAATTCTTTGTTCCTTCTTTTGAAAAAAAAAAAAAAAAAAAAAAAAAATATATCTTTTCAGGTTGGCTAGTTTGGCCTAAGGCCGAGGTTGGTTGGCCTATTAGCTGCGTGGGTCATTAGGGATGTCATTGTCGGTGTATAATCTTGAACACCATTGGGTGTTAATGATGATTCTAAGACCATTATATATAAGGTCCGTGTTAAGGCCTATCAATTACCTGGGTCATTAAGGCTATCTTCTTCAACATGCAGGATCTGTATATATTTTCTAGTGTGATTTTACAATTTTGTATTACTCAAAACTTTTGTTTTACTTAAAACATTGAAGAGATAATTATCTCATGAAATACTTATTAGGTTTTTCATACTTGTTTGCCATTTCCTGCATAGCAAGGTAGTGCTTGGAATAGATGAAGAATGGCCTTGTGCTCACATTCAGTATAACGATGTTTTACTGTGCTCTGTTTATTTTCTCATATGGGTTTAATTTCTGTATCTGAAAATTTTTCTTTAAATCCACCTTTATGTGGGTATGCTTTCATGCTTGCTGGAAAGACTGCAGAGGAAAGAAATGTAGGTTTTGAAGACTAGAAAACCTTTTCTCAAAGTTGGTGCCCCACAAGCATTTTTTCCTGGTTTTCTTTCCCTGCTTTACCTTTCCCTCTCTTTTTTGAAAAATCTATTCCCTGTATGTACTGTGACCATCTTCAAGTTGTTGCCCTTGATCTTTAAATTTTGAGTTCTAAGCATCAGGAAGTGACTGGGGTCAATAATGTTATCTGAGTAGCAGTCACTGATGAGCTGAGGTAAGGCTTGAGACGATGATATTGCTGCAAACACAAGTGAGTGTTAGTGCAGAGTGAGGAAGGCTGATTCATATTCTTTCAAAGATATGACCCAAGAGAATAATTCTCATGGTACATTGCCTCACTTGAAAATTTTTTTTAATCTTCAAAACTTACATTTTTAATCAGCATTTGAGACATAAGTAGATTAAACATATGGGGAACACTGTAGCTTGTTTTAAAAGTAGACAGCAAGACAAAGTAAAGGGAAGTTCATTTTCTGATATTGAAGACTTAGGGTAGGGACTGGATGGGAATAGAAGTGTTTTTCCAAGTAGTAGGGGTATGGGCGCATTGTTGTTGAATATAGTAGAGAATTATTGTATGGATAGCGAGGGTAATATGAATGAATGGTTAATGAAGACAGATGGTAAGTCTTATTTTGAAATATAAGTCCCAAGATACCATTGTTGAAATGGCTGAATATAGATTTTTTCATATGAACTTTCTAGATTTTCCCTGGACTGATTTATTAATTTGAAATATCTATCTGCTTATGTAGCAGAGCTTCAGATGTTCATGTATTATTTGCCTTTCAAGTTGAATTGTTGAGAAATAAAGAGGATTGCAATTTAGATTATATTTCAAATTACTGAAGAGCTGGCAGAGTGCACTCAGATAGCAAATGCAGGAAAAGTTGATCTTCTTTCCTTATGCAGGGAAAGCCTCATTTTTTTAACGCATTAAGAATATTGCATTTTTAATCTCTTATTTTAGTCCTTGATTTACTTGGCCGCCTTCTTTTAGGTCGGAGAAAACTCCCACACAGTTTATCACTTGGATTACCAGAAGACCCAGAGAGTGAGTCTCTTCCTTTCCTGGCTCTGGAGTGGGACTCTCAGTTACCTGCCACACCTGCACAAGAGAATGGTCATTCAACAGATAATAACAACTTTCTGAAGGGAAAGGCTGATTCCTCAGGATATAAAGATGATAACCTAGCAAGCAAGCACTGCAATGGCCAGAGCGAAACTCAGCCAGGATGCTCAGCATTGTGGGGAACCAAAAGTGCTAGTATGGTTTAACCACATTCATTATTTGTACTGTCCTTTGACATTTAAATTCAACTGCATGTATGAAGCCATTATATGTAAACATTCAAGTATTGTATGTATTTACTTCCATCTATATTTATTTTATTATTCTTATTTACATTTGTATGTGGATGGGTTGGGCCATTCTTTCGTCTGTTTCCTTGTGCTACCTCGCTAACGCGGGATACAGCAACAAGGTATAATGAAATAAATAAAATGCATAAAATATATATATTATTTTATACTTTGTCACTGTCTTTAGCGTTAGCGAGGTAGCGCAAGGCAACAGACGAAAGAATGGTCCAACCCACCCACATACAAATGTATATACATACATGTCCACACACGCACATATACATACCTATACATCTCAACGTATGCATATATATACACACACAGACATATACATATATACAAATATACATAGTTCATACTGTCTGCCTTTATTCATTCCCATCGCCACCCCGCCACACATGAAATGACAACCCCCTCTGCCAGCATGTGCGCGAAGTACCCTAGGAAAAGACAACGAAGGCCACATTTGCTCACACTCAGTCTCTAGCTGTCATGTATACTGCACCGAAACCACAGCTTCCTTTCCACATCCAGGCCCCACAAAACTTTCCATGGTTTACCCCAAATCCATTGACAGCACATCGACCCCGGTATACCACATTGTTCCAATTCACTCTATTCCTTGCACGACTTTCACCCTCCTGCATGTTCAGGCCCCGATCACTCAAAATCTTTTTCACTCCATCTTTCCACCTCCAATTTGGTCTCCCGCTTCTCCTCGTTCCCTCCACCTCTGACACATGTATCCTCTTTGTCAGTCTTTCCTTACTCATTCTCTCCATGTGACCAGACCATTTCAAAACACCCTCTTCTGCTCTCACAACCACACTCTTTTTATTACCACACATCTCTCTTACCCTTTCATTACTTACTCAATCAAACCACCTCACACCACATATTGTCCTCATATATCACATTTCCAGCACATTCACCCTCCTCCGCACAACTCTATCTATAGCCCACGCCTCGCAACCATATAACATTGTTGGACCCACAATTCCTTCAAACATACCCATTTTTGCTTTCCGAGATAATATTCTCGACTTCCACACATTCTTCAATGCTTCCAGAACTTTCGCCCCCTCCCCCACCCTATGATTCACTTCCGCTTCCATGGTTCCATCAGCTGCCAAATCCACTCCCAGATATCTAAAACACTTCACGTCCTCCAGTTTTTCTCCATTCAAACTTACCTCCCAATTAACTAGTCCCTCAACCCTACTGTACCTAATAATCTTGCTCTTATTCACATTTACTATCAGCTTTCTTTTTTCACACACTTTACCAAACTCAGTCACCAGCTTCTGCAGTTTCTCACCCGAATCAGCCACCACCACTGTATCATCAGCGAACAACAACTGACTCACTTCCCGAGCTCTCTCATCCACAACAGACTGCATACTTGCCCCTCTTTCCAAAACTCTTGCATTCACCTCCCTAACAAAATTAAACAACCATGGAGACATCATGCACCCCTGCCGCAAACCAACATTCACTGAGAACCAATTACTTTCGTCTCCTCCTACACATACACATGCCTTACATCTGCAGTAAAAGCTTTTCACTTCTTCTAACAACTTGCCTCCCATACCATATATTCTCAATACCTTCCACAGAGCATCTCCATCAACTCTTATAATATGCCTTCTCCAGATCCATAATTGCTACATACAAATCCATTTGCTTTTCTAAGTATTTCTCACATACATTCTTCAAAGCAAACACCTGATCCACACATCCTCTACCACTTCTGAAACCACACTGCTCTTCCCCAGTCTGATGCTCTGTACATGCCTTCACCCTCTCAATCAATACCCTCCCTTATAATTTCTCAGGAATACTCAATAAACTTATACCTCTGTAATTTGAGCACTTGCTTTTATCCCCTTTGCCTTTGTACAGTTGCACAATGCAAGCATTCCGCCAATCCTCAGGCACCTCACCATGAGTCATACATACATTAAATAACCTTACCAACCAGTCAACAATACAGTCACCACCCTTTTTTAATAAATTCCACTACAGTACCATCCAAACCCGCGGCCTTGCCGGCTTTCATCTTCTGCAAAGCTTTTCCAACCTCTTCTCTGTTTACCAAATCATTCTCCCTAACCCTCTCACTTTGCACACCACCTCGACCAAAACACGCTATATCTGCCACTCTATCATCAAACACATTCAACAAACCTTCAAAATACTCACTGCATCTCCTTCTCACATCACCACTACTTGTTATCACCTCCCCATTAGCCCCCTTCACTGAAGTTCCCATTTGTTCCCTTGTCTTACGAACTTTATTTACCTCCTTCGAAAACATCTTTTTACTCTCCCTAAGATTTAATGATACTCTCTCACCCCAACTCTCATTTGCCCTCTTTTTCATCTCTTGCACCTTTCTCTTGACCTCCTGCACTCCTTCTTTTATACTTCTCCCACTCATTTGCATTATTTCCCTGCAAAAATCGTCCAAATGCCTCTCTCTTCTCTTTCACCAATAATCTTACTTCTTCATCCCACCACTCACTACCGTTTCTTATCTGCCCACCTCCCACACTTCTCATGCCACAAGCATCTTTTGTGCAAGCCATCACTGCTTCCCTAAATACATCCCATTCCTCCCCCACTCCCCTTACATCCTTTGTTCTCACCTTTTTCCATTCTGTTCTCAGTCTCTCCTGGTACTTCCTCAAACAAGTCTCCTTCCCAAGCTCACTTACTCTCACCACTCTTTTCACCCTAACATTTTCTCTTCTTTTCTGAAAACCTCTACAAATCTTCACCTTCGCCTCCTCAAGATAATGATCAGACATCCCTCCAGTTGCACCTCTGAGCACATTAGCATTCAAAAGTCTCTCTCGCATGCCTATCAATTAACACGTAATTCAATAACGCTCTCTAGCCATCTCTCCTACTTACATATGTATACTTATCTATATCTCTATTAACAGGTATTCCCAATCACCAGTCCTATTTCAGCACATATATCTACAAGCTCTTCACCATTTCCATTTACAACACTGAACTCCTCATGAACACCAATTATTCCCTCAACTGCCACATTACTCACCTTTGCATTCAAATCACCCATCACTATAACCCGGTCTCGTGCATCAAAACTACTAACACACTCACTCATATGCTACCAAAACACTTGCCTCTAATGATTTTTCTTCTCATGCCACGTGCATATGCACCAATAATCACCCATCTCTCTCCTTCCACTTTCAGTTTTACCCATATTAATCTAGAGTTTACTTTCTTACACTCTGTCACATACTCCCACCACTCCTGTATATATATATATATATATATATATATATATATATATATATATATATATATATACACCCATACATGCAAATATTTTGACAAAGCAAAATAATTGAATAAGAGAAGAACATGCAAATATACATACATTTCAATGTATACCTACATCTACTTACATAGACATATACATATATACACATGTACATATTCATACTTGCTGCCTTCATCCATTCCTGGCACCACCCTGCCACACATGAAATATTACCCCATCGCTTACCTGCGAGGTAGCTCCAAGAAAAGACAAAAAATGCCAAATTCGTTCACACTCAGTCTCTAGCTATCGTGTACTCCACCGAAACCACAGCTCGCTTTCCACATCCAGGCCCCACAGATACTGCAGATGGTTCACATTCCCTGGTTAAATCCATTGACAGCAAATTGACCCTGGTAAACCACATCGTTCCAATTCACTCTCTTCCTTGCATGCCTTTCACCCTCGTGCATGTTCAGGCCTTGATTGCTCAAAATCTTTTTCTCTTTCCTTCCACCTCCTGTTTGGTCTCCCACTTCTCCTTGTTCCCTCCATCTCTGACTCATATATCCTCTTTGTCAATCATTCATTCCTCACTCATTCTCTCCATGTGTCCAAACCATTTCAACACCCCCTCTTCTGCTCTCTCAACCACGTTCTTTTTATTACCACATAATTTTAATCCAACCAAAATTTTGTGGGGAAATTTTGCAAATTTTCCAACCCTTTCCCTTGTTTCCCAAATTTTTTCCCAAAAATTCCATTTAAAACCCCCCAAAAAAACCCCATATTCCATTTTTCTCCCTTCCCCCAAATTCCGGGCACCCCCTAAACTTTAAAAATTTTAACCCCCCTTTCCCCCTTCAGGAAGCCCAAAGCCCGACAATTTTTTTCCCCCCCAAAAATTTTTTTAATTTTTTTAAAATTTAATGATACTCCCCCCCAAACCTCTTTCCCCCCAATCCGGCCCCCAAAAACCCCCGATTTCAATTCCCCCCTTTTAAATTTTTTCCCTAAAAAGAAAAAATTTGCCCTTTTTCTTTCCCAATTTCCCTTATTCTTCTTCATCCCTTTCCCCCTCTAATTTCCTTGTTCCCTTTTTCAAAACCCTTTTTCCCCTCTTTCCCCCCCCCCCTTTCCAGTTTTTGGCCCCCCTTTTTTGTTTCCTCACCCCTTTGGGATTTCCTAAACCCTTTTTTTCCCAATCATTTATCCCCCACTTTTTTCTCCATTTCCCAAAAACCAAAATCAACCACCCCCTCCTTTTTCCCTCTTTTCCCATTTCTTTTTAAATTTCCCCCTTCTAAATAAATACCCCCCCTTATTTTTTCCCAAAAACCCCCTAAACCCCAAATTTGTCCTCAAAACATTCCCTTTTCCCCTTTTTCCCAATGGCCCGGCATTTTCCTAACCCGGGGGCCTTCAAACCCAAAAACATTGTAAAAACCAATTCCAAACTTTACCCCTTTTTGCTTATTCAAAATAACCCCTTCCTTGCCTTTCCCCCAAAGTTTTAACCCCTTTTCCCGAAAACCCTTTCCCTCCCTCCCTTTTCCCCCCTTTGCCCCCGCTTTTTTCCATTTTAAATTCAAACCATTCCAAATTCAAAATCTATACCCTTCCCTCCCATTTTTTCCCCCCCCAAATTCCCCCTTATTAACCCTTTTTTCCCGTTTTAAAACCCTTTTTTTACCTCCTTTTAAAAATTTTTTAATTTTTTTTTTTTTTAAACCAAAATTTACCAAATCACCCCAACCCCCGGGGGCCCTTTCTCACCCGAATCAGCCACCAGCACTGTATCATCAGCAAATAACAACTGACTCACTTCCCAAGCCCTCTCATCCACAACAGACTGCATACTTGCCTCTCTCTCCAAAACTTTTACATTCACCTTCCTAACCACCCCATCCATAAACAAATTATACAACAATGGAGACATCACGCACCCCAGCTGCAATCTGACATTCACTGGGAACCAATCACTTTCCTCTCTTCCTACTCGTACACATGCCTTACATCCTTGGTAAAAACTTTTCACTGCTTCTAGCAACTTATCTCCCACACCAAATACTTTTAAAACCTTCCACAAAGCATCTCTATCAAACCTATCATATGCCTCCTCCAGAAGGCATATGATAAATGCTACATAAAAATCCAATTGTTTTTCTAAGTATTTCTCCCATACATTCTTCAAAGCAAACATCTGATCCACACATCCTCTACCAGTTCTGAAACCACACTGCTCTTCCTCAGTCTGATGCTCTGTACATGCATATACCCTCTCAATCAATACCCTCCCATATGATTTCCCAGGAATACTCAACAAACTTGTACCTCTGTGATTTGAACACTTACCTTTATCCCCTTTGCCTTTGTAGAGTGGCGCTGTGCATGCATTCAGTCAATCCCAGGGACCTCATCATGAACCCTACATACATTGAATATCCTTACCAACCAATCAACAACACATTCACCTCCTTTTATGATACATTCCACTTCAATACCATCCAAACCCATTGCCTTGCTGGCTTTCATCTTCGCAAAGCTTTCACTACCTCTTCTCGTTACCAAACCACTCTCCTTGACGCTCTCACTTTGCACACCACCCCGACCAAAACACCCTATATCTGCCACTCTTTCATCAAACACATTCAACAAACCTTCAAAATACTCAATCTATCTCTTTTTCACTTCATCACTACTTGTTATTGCCTCCCCATTAGCCCCCTTCACCAATGTTCCCATTTGTTTTCTTGTCTTATGCATGTTATTTACCTCCTTCCAAAACATCTTTTTATTTTTTTTAAAATTTAATGATACTCTCTCACCCCAACTCTTATTTGCCCATTTTTTCACCTCTTGCACCTTTCTCTTGATCTGCCACTTTCTTTTATACATCTCCCAGTCATTTGCACTACTTCTATGCTGAAATCGTCCAAATGCTTCTCTCTTCACTTTCCCTAACAATCTTACTTCATTCCACCACTCACTACCCTTTCTAATCTGCCCATCTCCCAACTTTCTCTTGCTACATGCATCTTTTGCACAAGCGATCACTGTTTCTCCAAATACATCCCATTCCTCCCCCACTTCCTTTACGTCATTTGCTCTCTTGTTTTGCAATTCTACACTCAGTCCCTGTTGGTACTTCCTCACACAGGTCTCCTTTCCAAGGTCACTTACTCTCACCACTTTCTTCTCCATAACATTCTCTCTTCTTTTCTTAAAACCTCTACAAATCTTCACCTTTGCTTCTAAAAGATAGTGATCAGACATCCCTCCAGCTGCCCCTCTCTGCAGGTTAACATTCAAAAGTCTCTCTTTTACACGCCTATCAATTTACAAATAATAAAATAATGCCCTGTGACCATCTCTCCTACTCACATACGTGTAGTTATGTACATCTCCCTTTTTGAACCAGGTATCCCCAGTCAACATGCATATATTTATGTATATCTCTCTTTTTAAACCAGTTATTCCCAATCACCAGTCCTTTTTCAGCACATAAAGTCATAAGCTCTTCACCATTTCCATTTACAACCCTGAGCACCCCATCCATGTACATGATTATACCCTCAACTGCCACATTACTCACCTTTGCATTCAAATCACCCATCACTATAACCTGGTCTCGTGCATCAAAGGTACTAACACTCTCTTTTAGCTGCTCCCAAAACTCTTGCTTCTCATGATTTTTCTTCTCATGACCAGGTGCATATTCACCAATAATTACCCATCTCTCTCCATCCACTTTCAGTTTTACCCACATCAATCTAGAATTTACCTTCTTACACTCTGTCACATACTCCCACAACTCCTGTTTCAGGAGTAGTGCTTCTCCTTCCTTTGCTCTTTTCCTCTCACCAACCCCTGACTTTACTCCCAAGACATTCTTAAACCACTCTTCCCCTTTCCCCTTGAGCTTTGTTTCACTCAGAGCTAAAACATCCAGGTTCCTTTCCTCAAACATACTACCCATCTATCCTTTTTCTCATCTTGTTACATCCACACATGTTCAGAAATCCTATCTGATCCTTCAAGGAGGATGAGAACTCCCCACATGACTCCTTCTTCTGTTTCCCCTTTAAAAATATATATATATACATTTATTTTACTTATTATTGCCCCAGGACTCCTTTCTTAGAAAGGTTCCTGGTGTTGCCTAAGAACTCCTTTCGAGAGGCTTCTGTTGCCCATGGCTGCACTCACTTCCAACTGAATGGAAGTGATAGACTCCCATGAAGTGAGAAATTCTTTGATGGGACTGTAATCACAATGATACAGCCTCACCAAAGGTGACTTTTCACTTTTCATGTAGCTAGGGTAAATATATTTGTATACTGATGTCCAAGTTCAGGAGAGTGTGTGTGAAAGGAGGAAGTAGAGAGTAAATGTTAATAGAAACAAGGTTGTTGGATGTAGCGGTACAGATGGCCAGGTTAGTTGGGATGTGAATTTGAATGCAGAAAATTTGGAGGAAGCAGAGTGTTTTAGATTCCTGGGAGTGGACATACAATAGAACCATGGAAAAGGAAGTGTCATAGAGGGGGATGGGATGAAGGTTATGGGAGCTTTGAAAAGGAATGGTAAAAAGAGAGGTTATCTGGGAGGGTGAAAATTGGTATGTTTGAAGGTATGGTAGACCAAGCAGTGTCGTAAGGATGTGAGGCATGGAATGTGCAGAGGAGCGTAGATTTATTGGAAATTAAAAGTTTGAGGGCAGCATGTAGTATGAGGTGGTTTGATCAAGCAAGTAATAAAAGGGAAAGAGAAAGGTGTGGTAATAAGATGAGTATGGTTGAAAGAGCTGAAGAGGGTGTGTTGAAATGGTTTGGACATATGGAGAGAATGAGTGAGGTAAGGTTGACAAAGAGGATATATACGTTGGAAGTGGAGGGGTGAGGAGAAAGGGGGAGCCCAAATTGGATATAGAATGATGGAGTGAAAAAGATTTTGAGTGCTTGGAGCCTAAACATGCAGAAAGTGAAAAGAATGCACACGATATAGTGAACTGGAGCAATGTGGCATACATTGAGCGATGTGCTCTCTATGTCCTGAACCAGGGCATATAAAGCAGCTGAGGGAAACTGTGGAAAGGTTTGTAGGGCCTGGTTTTGGATTGGGGGCTCTGGTTTCAGTGCATTTTACATGGCAGCTAGAGTGTGTATGTGAGGAAAGGAGGCCATTTCTTGATTTGTTCTTGATGCTTCCTTGCTGATTGCAGCCATGAAGCTGCAGAATCCTATGAAGAGAGTTTGGGGTTAAATGACTATAAATGATAATTTTTTCTTACTGTTTGCCATTACTTGTAGAACAAGGTAGCTCCAGGAATTATGAAGAATGGCTTCATTTGTTCACCTTTACTCTATAGCTTTCATTTAAATTATCACCTCTATCCCTAGTCAAGCTCCACAGACATTTCGAAGGTTTACCCTTACTGCATCTTATGCCTTAGTTCTGCCCATTGAGAGCATGTTTCCTCCTGTATGCCTCATGGCTCCAATTTACTGTCTCTCCCATGCAGACCCCACACCTTACTCAGTGTTTCAGTGGCCCCCAGTCAATCAAAGCATCTTTCATTCCACCCATCATTTTTGTCTACAGTCTCCATTCTCTTTGTTCTTCCACTTCTTACTCATACACCGTCTTAGGCAGCCCCTACACCCCCATCACTTCCATATGTTCAGACCATTTCAGCTCCCCCTGTTCGACTTTCTCAAATGTACTCTTCTTACTGCCATGCCTCTTTCTTACCCTGTCATTTCTTACTCAATAAATTTCCCTCAAGCATTTCATTTCCTACACATCCGCCCTCATCTACCTTTTTTTTTTATATATGGAGCCCGCATCACACACATGTTGGAATTAGTATACCATCGGACATATCGATCTTCACCCCCACAGATATTGACCACTCTTTCCTTATGCTCCTTATTGCAACCAAGACCATAGGTATTCTATCTCACTCTATGGCTAATCCAGTGTGAGATATCTAAACCATTTCACTTCCTCCATGTCATATCCATTCAGACTCCATCTTCAACCAACCTGTCTCCCTCCTTTACCAAACTTAACTATACTATTTTCACATTAAGACTCCGTCTTTTCTCCTCACCCATAGCCAGTAATATTTGTTGTGGCATCCTACACATTGTCTCCAGACTTTACAGGCCTAAGCTTTTTCCATATTCTGATTGGTATGTGAGGGGATGTCAGGGATGCCTGTACGAAATCTGCATCTTCATAGTATGTAATAATGTTTGCTGCTGTGTCACTCTTACAAGATGATAATTATTACTGAAAAACCCATAATTAATCATCTTTGTCTGTGACAAAAACTATACAGAAATACTTTAAAACTCTTTATGCCTGAAAATACTTATGGAGCACTTCATAAACCTCGCGTAGGTTAAAAAGAACACTGCTCTTGTAAATGTTTATAAATAGATTTAAAAAGTTGTTTGATAGAGAATGTTCAAGAGATGGGGACCCACGAGTGTAAAACTCCTTCACAGACTACAAATAGTTCAATAAAATACTGATTATGTTCAGTTTTCTATCCTTTAAATCAAAATATAATGCTGTAGTTCATCATAAGAACATACTTAAGATATTTTTCTAATTTTTTAAAGCTTTTACTCTGGTGTACAAGAAAAATGAATGCAGATACCTCACTGGAAGTTTGATCATGTAAAATACCAAAAGAGCTTCAAAGTTTAGCACTCATGAATGATGTGTTTTAACTGTGCTGGGATTGAGAATGCATTTGTTTTACTAGGAAGTGTTTTTCATTTTCTTAGTTACTTTTGTGATTCAATGTAATTTGCTTAACTAAATTTTTGAAAGGGCAGGATCTCTCAAGTTTAGACTATGAGTGGATGGCTACAGCTCTTGTGTATTGAATGATTTGCAAGTAGATGTAGCTTTGTATGTTCACCTTGTAAGCAGACTAAGAAAACCTTTTGAAACATTGACTTTTATTCACCCACTGCATCCAGTTTGTTTCCCTGTTTTGGAGCAATATTTTGATTCTTCTTTGGCAGAGTGGTCTGAAATAGAGGTTTGCCATCTTGTAGCCCTTTGTAGTGAAATATTTTATTTCCATAGTGTGTGGAGAGCTAACTATTGCAACATGACTAGTCATTTGTAGCAATTTAATGGTCTCTAACATGGTGTTTAGCTGATTTGAACTTTTGCTCCAAAAAATGTTTCGAAAGTTTTCTTGTCTTTCTACTTTTCCCTCCTTTTTCTCCTGTTTGTTACAATTGTTTTGGCATTCATAATTTTTTTGATGTATTTGTATTTCTTACACTTGAAGCAGGAGGCAATTTTACTTTTATTTTGACAAAAGTCAAATAACTTTAAAGCCTTCTTCAGCAAGTGATTTTACTGTTTAAATTTTTTTCTATTATGGCATGATTGTGTGGAGATGAAAATAGCAGTACTTATGAAGGCTATGCAGGCTTTCTCATTTGTGAATACAGGAAATGAATTATTGTTTAGATAAATCAAGGAATTGTGAACTAATACTCTACTATTTACAGGTGAGACTTGTGTCAGCAGAGGTGCCAGTGAGAGTGGTAATGGAGATAAATCTACCAAAAGCAGAGAAAGAAAGACTGAAGGCATAAGAGAAGGAGAAAATGTAACTGATGAAGGAGGAGGAGGAGAAAGGGAAAGCAGTGATGGAGAAAAAGATGGGGAGGATGGTGGTGATGGTAATAGCAATGGTTGTGGAAAGGAAAGGAAACAAAGCCAATGTGATGATGAAGAAAGTAGTCATGAACCTTCAAGTGATTCTAGTGAAGGGTATGTGTTTGTATATGAGATTAAAGATTTCTATGCTAGACCCCAATTTTTGTATTGAACATTTATAACCATATTATTATTATACATAGTAAGTATTTTTATATTTATTATACTTTGTCACTGTCTCCCGCATTAGCAAGGTAGCACAAGGAAACAGATGAAAGAATTGCCCAACCCACCCATATACACATGTATACACATACACGTCCACACATGCACATATACATACCTATACATCTCAACATTCGTTTATCCCTGGGGATAAGGGAGAAAGAATACTTCTCACGTATTCCCTGCATGTCGTAGAAGGCGACCAAAAGGGAAGGGAGCTGGGGGCTGGAAATCCTCCCCTCTCGTTTTTTTTTAATTTTCCGAAAGAAGGGACAGAGAAGGAGGCCAGGTGAGGATATTCCCTCAAAGGTCCAGTCCTCTGTTCTTAACGCAACCTCGCTAATGCGGGAGATGGCGAATAGTATGAAAGAAAAACAGAAAATATACACACACAGACATATACATATATACACATGTACACAGTTCACACTGTCTCCCTTTATAGATTCCTGTCACTACCCCGCCACACATGAAATGAAAACCCCTCCCACCGCATGTGCATGAGGTAGCGTTAGGATAAGACAACAAAGGCCACATTCGTTCATACTCAGTCTCTAGCTGTCATGTATAATGCACTGAAACCACAGCTCCCTTTCCACATCCAGGCCCCACAAAACTTTCCATGGTTTACCCCAGGTGCTTCACATTCCCTGGTTCAGTCCATTGACAGCACGTTGACCCCAGTATACCACATCGTTCCAATTCACTCTATTCCTTGCATGCCTTTCACCCTCCTGCATGTTCAGGCCCCGATTACTCAAAATCTTTTTCACTCCATCTTTCCGCCTCCAATTTGGTCTCCCACTTCTCGTTCCCTCCACCTCTGACACATATCCTCTTTGTCAGTCTTTCTTCACTCATTCTCTCCATGTGACCAAACCATTTGAAAACACCCTCTTCTGCTCTCTCAAACACACTCTTTTTATTACCACACATCTCTCTCACCCTTTCATTACTTACTCGATCAAACCACCTCACACTACATATTGTTCTCAGTCATCCTATTTCCAGCACATCTACCCTTCTCCGCACAACTCTATCTGTAGCCCACGCCTCGCAACCATATAACATTGTTGGAACCACTATTTCTTCAAACATACCCATTTTTGCTTTCCAAGATAACATTCTCGCCTTCCACACATTTTTCATCGCTCTCAGAACTTTTGTCCCCTCCCCCACCCTATGATTCACTTCCACTTCCATGGTTCCATCCGCTGCCAAATCCACTCCCAGATATATAAAACACTTCACTTCCTCCAGTTTTTCTCCATTCAAACTTACCTCCCAATTGACCTGTCTCTCAACCCTACTGTACCTAATAACTTTGCTCTTATTCACATTTACTCTCAGCTTTCTTCTTTCACACTCTTTACTAAACTCAGTCACCAGCTTCTGCAGTTTCTCACACGAATCATCCACCAGCGCTGTATCATCAGCAAACAACAACTGACTCACTTCCCAAGATCTCTCATCCACAAAAGACTGCATACTTGCCCCTCTTTTCAAAACTCTTGCATTCACCTCCCTAACAACCTCATCCATAAACAAATTAAACAACCATGGAGACACCACGCACCCCTGCCGCAAACCAACATTCACAGAGAACCAACCCTTTTCCTCTCTTCCTACACGTACACATGCCTTACATCCTCGATAAAAACTTTTCACTGCTTCTAACAACTTACCTCCCACACCATATATTTTTAATACCTTCCACAGAGCATCTCTATCAACTCTATCATATGCCTTCTCCAGATCCATAAATGCTACATACAAATCCATTTGCTTTTCTAAGTATTTCTCACATACATTCTTCAAAGCAAACACCTGATCCACACATCCTCTACCACTTCTGAAACCACACTGCTCTTCCCAATCTGATGCTCTGTACATGCCTTCACCCTCTCAATCAATACCCTCCCATATAATTTCACAGGAATACTCAACAAACTTATACCTCTGTAATTTGAGCACTCACTTTTATCCCCTTTGCCTTTGTACAATGGCACTATGCAAGCTTTCCACCAGTCCTCAGGCACTTCACCATGAGTCATACATACATTAGATAACCTTACCAACCAGTTCACAATACAGTCAACCTCTTTTTTAATATATTCCACTGCAATACCATCCAGACTTGCTGCCTTGCCGGCTTTCATCTTCTGCAAAGCTCTTACTACTTCTTCTCTGTTTACCAAATCATTCTCTGTAACCCTCTCACTTTGCAAACCACCTCGACCAAAACACCCTATATCTGCCACTCTGTCATCAAACACATTTATCAAACCTTCAAAATACTCACTCCATCTCCTTCTCACATCACCAATACTTGTTATCACCTCCCCATTTGCCCCTTCACTGATGTTCCCATTTGTTCCCGGGTCTTACGCATTTTATTTACCTCCTTCGAAAACATCTTTTTATTCTCGCTAAAATTTAATGATACTCTCTCACCCCAACTCTCATTTGCCCTCTTTTTCACCTCTTGCATCTTTCTCTTGACCTCCTGCCTCTTTCTTTTATACATCTCCCAGTCATTTGCATTATTTACCTGCAAAAATCGTCCAAATGCGTCTCTCCTCTGTTTCACTAATAATCCTGCTTCTTTATTCCACCACTCACTACCCTTTTTAATCTGCCCACCTCCCACGCTTCTCATGCCACAAGCATCTTTTGCACAAGCCATCACTGCTTCCGTAAATGCATCCCATTCCTCCCCCACTCCCCTTACGTCCTTTGTTCTCACCTTTTTCCATTCTGTAATCAGTCTCTCCTGGTACTTCCTCACACAAGTCTCTTCCCAAGCTCACTTACTCTCACCACTCTCTTCACCCCAAGTGGGAGACCAAATTGGAGGTGGAAAGATGGAGTGAAAAAGATTTTGTGTGATCGGGGCCTGAACATGCAGGAGGGTGAAAGGAGAGCAAGGAATAGAGTGAATTGGATCGATGTGGTATACCGGGGTTGACATGCTGTCAGTGGATTGAATCAGGGCATGTGAAGCGTCTGGGGTAAACCATGGAAAGTTGTGTGGGGCCTGGATGTGGAAAGGGAGCTGTGGTTTCGGGCATTATTGCATGACAGCTAGAGACTGAGTGTGAACGAATGGGGCCTTTGTTGTCTTTTCCTAGTGCTACCTCGCACACATGAGGGGGGAGGGGGATGGTATTCCATGTGTGGCGAGGTGGCGATGGGAATGAATAAAGGCAGACAGTGTGAATTGTGTGCATGGGTATATATGTATGTGTCTGTGTGTGTATATTTATGTGTACATTAAGATGTATAGGTATGTATATTTGCGTGTGTGGACGTGTATATATATACATTGTGTATGGGGATGGGTTGGGCCATTTCTTTCGTCTGTTTCCTTGCGCTACCTCGCAAACGCGGGAGACAGCGACAAAGCAAAATAAAGAAAATAAGAATTTATTAATTCATTTTGCTATATATTTTTTTTTTCATGCTATTCGCCATTTCCCGCAATAGCGAGGTAGCGTCAAGAACGGAGGACTGGGCCTTTGAGGGAATGTCCTCACCTGGCCCCCCCTCTCTGTTCCTTCTTTTGGAAAATTAAAAAAAAAGAACGAGAGGGGAGGATTTCCAGCCCCCCACTCCCTTCCCTTTTAGTCGCCTTCTACGATACGCAGGGAATACGTGGGAAGTATTCTTTCTCCCCTATCCCCAGGGATATATTTTTTTTTTTTTTTCGCTGTCTCCCGCGATTGCGAGGTAGCGCAAGGAAACAGACAAAAGAAATGGCCCAACCCACCCCCATACACATGTATATACATACGCGTCCACACACGCAAATATACATACCTACACAGCTTTCCATGGTTTACCCCAGATGCTTCACATGCCCTGATTCAATCCACTGACAGCACGTCAACCCCGGTATACCACATCGATCCAATTCACTCTATTCCTTGCCCTCCTTTCACCCTCCTGCATGTTCAGGCCCCGATCACTCAAAATCTTTTTCACTCCATCTTTCCACCTCCAATTTGGTCTCCCACTTCTCCTCGTTCCCTCCACCTCCGACACATATATCCTCTTGGTCAATCTTTCCTCACTCATTCTCTCCATGTGCCCAAACCATTTCAAAACACCCTCTTCTGCTCTCTCAACCACGCTCTTTTTATTTCCACACATCTCTCTTACCCTTACGTTACTTACTCGATCAAACCATCTCACACCACACATTGTCCTCAAACATCTCATTTCCAGCACATCCACCCTCCTGCGCACAACTCTATCCATAGCCCACGCCTCGCAACCATACAACACTGTTGGAACCACTATTCCTTCAAACATACCCATTTTTGCTTTCCGAGATAATGTTCTCGACTTCAACACATTCTTCACGGCTCCCAGGATTTTCGCCCCCTCCCCAACCCTGTGATTCACTTCCGCTTCCATGGTTCAATCCGCTGCCAGATCCACTCCCAGATATCTAAAGCACTTTACTTCCTCCAGTTTTTCTCCATTCAAACTTACCTCCCAGTTGACTTGACCCTCAACCCTACTGTACCTAATAACCTTGCTCTTATTCACATTTACTCTTAACTTTCTTCTTTCACACACTTTACCAAACTCAGTCACCAGCTTCTGCAGTTTCTCACATGAATCAGCCACCAGCGCTGTATCATCAGCGAACAACAACTAACTCACTTCCCACATGGTACATACATGTCATTGTAACCTACAATATTGTCCTATAGGACTTGTGTATATGACAGTTAGAGAATGGTGTGTGCATTCATGTGGGTTCATTGTAGTTTTGTGCTTGAAGCTTCATCACAAAGGTGGGTTAGTCAGATAATTTGATAAAAAAACACAAAACTGCTCATAATGGTAAATTAAGTAGTCAAATGCTGCTTGACTTTCTGTGTCCACTTTTAATTTCTGTAATTATTCCAATTGCTGATTGTAAACTGCTCATAATGGTAAACTAAGTAGTCAAATGCTGCTTGACTTTCTGTGTCCACTTATAATTTCTGTAATTATTCCAATTGCTGATTGTCTAATTGATTTTTTCTCCTTTACCATGTTCATTATGGTAGTTTAAGAATTATGTGAAGTGTATATTTCAGTTTTGTTAATATAAAGAGACTGTTGCATGTTAAATCAACTCTGGTTCTTAACTCAGGCTGTATAGTGCAGCACCAAGTCACAAGCAGATGGGTGTACCAGCCAGCAAGTGTTCTACAGTGAGCACTGTGACCAAAGCAGAATCTCTTGAAGATAAGACAACTGGAAAGAATGTTGAGGCATGTAAGTTGTATACATCATGAATGTTTTGCAAGAACGTTATTTGATTTTTATGAAATTTTTGAGAATTTTGCTTTACATGTGGCACTGGAAAAATAAGATATATGTTTTTTCAGCAGTGATGCATCTTCTTTAAGTGCTTGAACACTTTCTTCACCTGTTAATGCTAGAAATTTCATGATAGATGCCCATGGCTGGCCAGGCTGGCTTGAGCTGGTTGGTGAGACATTCAGGATTGTGACTATGCTTTTGTCAGGTGATTAGTCGAAGTGCTGAACAGCCACAAGCAATGGGTTTTGTTATGCAGTGAAAATTGACATTTGTGCTTTTGATAAAAGTTATAAAATTCATTGAATACTTTGTCGTGCTGGGTATGGGATTTAACTGAAAACTTGTCTTATGAGCCATTATTTATTCTGTACATTGCAGTAACAGTAAGGCATGCTGTAAATGCAGTTTTTCTTCTATCTATCAGTCAGTCTTTTACCTTTTACTTCTGTTCTCATGTATATGGACTGGATCAGATGCATACAGCCTTTCATTTCACTTAAATGTGTCTAACTTAGATCTGGTGTGTAGGTAAGTATGGGCATTCAGACTAACATAACTTAGATCTGGTGTGTAGGTAAGTATGGACATTCAGACTTAACATAAACTTTCCATAATTTCACTTTTATGCCATCTTGATTTATCAGATGGGTTTAACTTCTTTCACACTTCCACTCACTAAGAAAAAGTCCTTTGCTGTGATTGGATATTGTTATTTTGGTGTCATAATACAAAATTCTTAACCCTGAACTCTTCACTGTCTGCATCTGTCCATTTTTTCATGGCATTCTTGTTCTCAATTTACCTCCAACATTACTGTCACATTTCTTTTTTTCATCCACATAACATTTATCATCTCATGCTGCTTGATTGATGTATTACAGTTAAAAACACAACCCATGTCCTCAGTCTAGTTTCATGGATGAGAAAGGAGAACATTCTGCAAGAAATTGATATAAAAGCTGAAGACATACTATCAACAATAAATGGTATGAAAATGAATAAAATGGCGGGCTCTGATAAGTTTTATCTTAGGATGATGAAAGAGACAAAGTATAAGTCTGCCCTTTTCAGTAAATCACTTGCTGTGGAAAAAGATTTAGGTGAATGGAAGTTTGCCGGTGTAACAGTGGTCTGTTGCTGTTTGAATTCCTTTGTATTCCTTTGCAATATTTTATTTAGTTAAGGGTAATATTCATATATTCTTATCTTCAGGTGTTGCAGAAATGACTAGCTCTCAGAGAGATCTATTTGCAAGCCAGGAGGACCAAACAGCTTCTGTACGTCAACACCATGAAATAGGTAATTCAGTAAGTCAGTTTGTGTTAGCAGGCTTTTATATAGATTTAAGAACTACTGTGTCTTCATTTTAGAAACTTAGATTCTGCTGTACCTTTGGTTGTTAAGTTTCAGATACATTAGACCAGACTACTTGGAATTTATCATGTATGAAATTGTATAACAAAGCTGTTTGTGTAAGAATGTCTTAGGTTTCCATATATTGCATATATTTTCAAGACTAACTCCCACATTCTCCTGTCTCTTTTCTAAATAATTTGCATTTTCCGTATACTTGCTCCCTTTCATGAAACTGATAAGAGTAATTAAGATCTAGTTATGATTCTTGCTAAAATCTCTCTTTAGAATGTCAGAAACCCCAAATATCCCTTTACGTACCATAAATTTAACATTGAATGAATAGTAGGTTATTCCATGCAGTTACCCAGGGAAGTGACCTTGTATAAAAAAGACTTTATTTGGATTACAGATCTTTCTAAGATATATCTGGATGTTAAATAAAGATGGCATCTGTACATGCCTCTGGTCACAAAAGGAACCATTGGTTCTTTCAGTCATGGGAGGAATATCAGACCACACTGTGTGTTCTATCAATCAGCTGTATGTTATGTAAGATTACTGATGTGGCTTGACAGGTTCTGTGGCCTCTCATCCCATCTAGTTTATGTTGAGGTTATATATCCTCCATTTTGGATATACACTCTTGACTTTAATGTTTGGTTCCTTGCAGCAACCCTTCTTTTTGATTCACTTAGTCTGTTTTTTTGCTTTTTAACCTTAAAAAGAATGATTTTTGCAAGAAATGTTTCCCTGCATGGACTAACCCTTCAGTAATTGAAGACCTGATTTTTCCCACCTATATGTGATGGACCTCATGCTCCCTATAGTGACTAGAGGCATTTACGGATATAGATGCATGCAGAGTTACCAACCAGGCTCACTTATCCAGAGGTAACTGTGGTAGAAGGAAACCAAACACTCTTGCTTCCCAGGTTTTCTCCTTACTGTGTATTGTAAACAAAGATTTATACGTGCTTCAGATCAAACGCAGATCTTTGCCACATGATCAACATCCACAGATGAAGATTTTCGCATTGAACTTTCCCGTCACAGTTTTCAGGCTACATTCTGAGTAACAATAGGGAGGAGGGTGCACATGGGTGCTGAATGCTTCCATTGGACAGTCCATTTCATTTATATTGCAGACATGATAGGTAAAGTAACTGCACAGTTTTTGTCATTATTGCCGCATTTGCTTATTTCTTCTTTTATATAATATATGTGAGTATTATTGATAAACTATTTTTATGAATTGCATTTGTTTATTGTAAAAGAATAAAAGCAATGTCACGTTCATTCAGTTAATATGTAAGGTAGAGAAATACATATTAAGACATACAATAATAACTGTCCACTCTGGTAGCATCTGACAGCATTGTGTTTTCCAAGGCCATTGTTACTTTTATGTTACTAGTCTGTCATTCTTAAAGGATAAAAGCAACATATATAAGAGTATAAAAATTTCATATGTATAGGGAAGGGAAAAACTGTGGACGTTTGAGGATTAACACTTTCAGGTGTTGGGCCAAGTGACTTGTCCTCCCACTCAAAGTCTGGTGGTCTTATTTCATTCACATTAGTGCAAAATATGTTTAGATTTGTTTTCTTGAAATTTAATCTAGTTGAGATAGAAATGCCCTTTTTTTTTTTTTACCAAAATTATCCTGAAAAGTTTATTTAGAATTTCTTTTAAATTTCTTGTAAACTGCACCACCACTTTTTCCCCCTTTCCCCCTTGCTTCCTATATACCAGTCTTGGAGAGGTTCTTGATGTGTCACTCGTCTTGATTCCAGCATATTTTGAGAAATGTGTATTGATATATTGTGCAGATAGTTTTCCTGTTGATTTTAAGTCCACTTTGTTGTTAACAGTAATGATTTATTGTATTAAAGTAAACAACCAAACCCATGAATGGGGTTGGAAGTTGGAAAGTGAAAATGGTGGAGTATGGGGCCGGGAGAGTGCACCACATTACTATTTGTCCTTCACTCTAGAACGTCTCAAAACAGCTAGTATACACGATTGGTTGTTATTGTGTATAATGTATTTATTTTTTCATTAATTTCAAAATATATCCTGTATTTTTATGGTTCATCACAAACATGATAGAATCAGTATTGATAAGAAATGAGATAGGATCCCCAGTCATTGAAATTCTATGCCTACTTACTGCTGTCAGTATAGTGATGAATTTACCAAAACTAGCAAATCTGATGAACCCTTCAGCAAATTTTTGGGTTGACATCAAGGAATACTTATGACTTCTAGGACTGAAACAGGAGTAGGTGGGAGTATGTAACAGAGTGTAAGAAAGTAAACTCTAGATTGATATGGGTAAAACTGAAAGTTGATGGAGAGAGATGGGTGATTATTGGTGCATATGCACCTGGGCATGAGAAGAAAGATCATGAGAGGCTAGTGTTTTGGGAGCAGCTGAGTGAATGTGTTAGTAGTTTTGATGCATGAGACAGGGTTATAGTGATGGGTGATTTGAATGCAAAGGTGAGTAATGTGGCAGTTGAGGGAATAATTGGTGTACATGGGGTGTTCAGTGATGTAAATGGAAATGGTGAAGAGCTTGTAGATTTATGTGCTGAAAAAGGACTGGTGATTGGGAATATCTGGTTTAAAAAGAGAGATATACATAAGTATACTTGTGTAAGTAGGAGAAATGGCCAGAGAGCATTATTGGATTACGTGTTAATTGATAGGCACGCGAAAGAGAGACTTTTGGATGTTAAGGTGCTGAGAGGTGCAGCTGGAGGGATGTCTGATCATTATCTTTTGGAGGCAAAGGTGAAGATTTGTAGAGGTTTTCAGAAAAGAAGAGAGAATGTTGGGGTGAAGAGAGTGGTGAGAGTAAGTGAGCTTGGGAAGGAGACTTGTGTGAGGAAGTACCAGGAAAGACTGAATACAGAATGGAAAAAGGTTAGAAGAAAGGGGGTAAGGGGAGTGGGGGAGGAATGGGATGTATTTAGGGAAGCAGTGATGGTTTGTGCAAAAGATGCTTGTGGCATGAGAAGCGTGGGAGGTGGGCAGATGAGAAAGGGTAGTGAGTGGTGGGATGAAGAAGTAAGATTATTAGTGAAAGAGAAGAGAGAGGCATTTGGACGATTTTTGCAGGGAAATAATGCAAATGAGTGGGAGATGTATAAAAGAAAGAGGCAGGAGGTGAAGAGAAAGGTGCAAGAGGTGAAAAAGAGGGCAAATGAGAGTTGGGGTGAGAGAGTATTATTAAATTTTAGGGAGAATAAAAAGATGTTCTGGAAGGAGGTAAATAAAGTGCATAAGACAAGGGAACAAATGGGAACTTCAGCGAAGGGGGCTAATGGGGAAGTGATAACAAGTAATGGTGATGTGAGAAGGAGATGGAGTGAGTATTTTGAAGGTTTGTTGAATGTGTTTGATGGTAGAGTGGCAGATATAGGATGTTTTGGTCGAGGTGGTGTGCAAAGTGAGAGGGTTAGGGAGAATGATTTGGTAAACAGAGAAGAGGTAGTAAAACCTTTGCGGAAGATGAGAGCCGGCAAGGCAGTGGGTTTGGATGGTATTACAGTGGAATTTATTAAAAAAGAGGGTGACTGTATTGTTGACTGGTTGGTAAGGGTATTTAATGTATGTATGACTCATGGTGAGGTGCCTGAGGATTGGAGGAATGCTTGCATAGTGCCATTGTACAAAGGCAAAGGGGATAAAAGTGAGTGCTCAAATTACAGAGGTATAAGTTTGTTGAGGAAGTAAAGTGTTTTAGATATCTGGGAGTGGATCTGGCAGCAGATGGAACCATGGAAGCGGAAGTGAATCATAGGGTTGGGGAGGGGGCGAAAATCCTGGGAGCCTTGAAGAATGTTTGGAAGTCGAGAACATTATCTCGGAAAGCAAAAATGGGTATGTTTGAAGGAATAGTGGTTCCAACGATGTTGTATGGTTGCGAGCAATGGGCTATGGATAGAGTTGTGCACAGGAGGGTGGATGTGCTGGAAATGAGATGTTTGAGGACAATATGTGGTGTGAGGTGGTTTGATCGAGTAAGTAATGTAAGGGTAAGAGAGATGTGTGGAAATAAAAAGAGCGTGGTTGAGAGAGCAGAAGAGGGTGTTTTGAAATGGTTTGGGTACATGGAGAGAATGAGTGAGGAAAGATTGACCAAGAGGATATAAGTGTCAGAGGTGGAGGGAACGAGAAGTGGGAGACCAAATTGGAGGTGGAAAGATGGAGTGAAAAAGATTTTGAGTGATCGGGGCCTGAACATGCAGGAGGGTGAAGGGTGGGCAAGGAATAGAGTCAATTGGATCTGTGTTGTATACTGGGGTCGACGTGCTGTCAATGGATTGAATCAGGGCATGTGAAGCGTCTGGGGTAAACCATGGAAAGTTGTGTGGGGCCTGGATGTGGAAAGGGAGCTGTGGTTTCGGGCATTATTACATGACAGCTAGAGACTGAATGTGAACAAATGGGGCCTTTGTTGTCTTTTCCTAGTGCTACCTCGCACACATGAGGGGGGAGGGGGATGTTATTCCATGTGTGATGAGGTGGCGATGGGAATAAATAAAGGCAGACAGTGTGAATTATGTACATGTGTATATATGTATATGTCTGTGTGTGTATAGATATGTGTACATTGAGATGTATAGGTATGTATATTTGCGTGTGTGGACGTGTATGTATATACATGCATATGGGGGTGGGTTGGGTCATTTCTTTCATCTGTTTCCTTGCGCTACCTCGCAAATGCGGGAGACAGCGACAAAGCAAAATAAAAAAAGAATAAAAAACGTTAGTTGAGTATTCCTGGGAAATTATATGGAAGGGTATTGATTGAGAGGGTGAAGGCATGTACAGAGCATCAGAATGGGGAAGAGTAGTGTGGTTTCAGAAGTGGTAGAGGATGTGTGGATCAGGTGTTTGCTTTGAAGAATGTATGTGAGAAATACTTAGAAAAGCAAATGGATTTGTATGTAGCATTTATGGATCTGGAGAAGGCATATGATAGAGTTGATAGAGATGCTCTGTGGAAGATATTAAGAATATATGGTGTGGGGGCAAGTTGTTAGAAGCAGTGAAAAGTTTTTATCGAGGATGTAAGGCATGTGTACGTGTAGGAAGAGGGAAGTGATTGGTTGTCAGTGAATGTTGGTTTGCGGCAGGGGTGTGTGATATCACCATGGTTGTTTAATTTGTTCATGGATGAGGTTGTTAGGGAGGTGAATGCAAGAGTTTTGGAAAGAGGGGCAAGTATGCAGTCTGTTGTGGATGAGAGAGCCTGGGATGTGAGTCAGTTGTTGTTCGCTGATGATACAGTGCTGGTGGCTGATTCGTATGAGAAACCGCAGAAGCTGGTGACTGAGTTTGGTAAAGTGCGTGAAAGAAGAAAGCTGAGAGTAAATGTGAATATGAGCAAGGTTATTATGTGCAGTAGGGTTGAGGGACAAGTCAATTGGGAGGTAAGTTTGAATGGAGAAAAACTGGAGGAAGTGAAGTGTTTTAGCTATCTGGGAGTGGATTTGGCAGCAGATGGAAGCATGGAAGCGGAAGTGAATCATAGGGTGGGAGAGGGGGCGAAAGTTCTGGGAGCGTTGAAGAATGTGTGGAAGTCGAGAACATTATCTCGGAAAGCAGTAATGGGTATGTTTGAAGGAATAGTGGTTCGAACAATGTTATATGGCTGCAAGGCATGGGCTATAGATAGGGTTGTGCGGAGGAGGGTGGATGTGCTGGAAATGAAATGCTTGAGGACAGTATGTGGTGTGAGGTGGTTTGATCGAGTAAGTGATAATAGGGTAAGAGAGATGTGTGGTAATAAAAAGAGTGTGGTTGAGAGAGCAGAAGAGGGTGTTTTGAAATGGTTTGGTCACATGGAGAGAATGAATGAGGAAAGATTGACCATGAGGATATTGTGTTGGAGGTGGAGGGAATAAGGAGAAGTGGGAGACCAAATTTGAGATGGAAAGATGGATTGAAAAAGATTTTGAGTGATCGGAGCTTGAACATGTAGGAGGGTGAAGGGCGTGCAAGGAATAGAGTGAATTGGAATGATGTGGTATGCTGGGGTCGACGTGCTGTCAGTGGATTGAACCAGGGCATGTGAAGTGTCTGGGGTAAACCATGGAAAGTTCTGTGGGGCCTGGATGTGGAAAGGGAGCTGTGGTTTTAGTGCATTATACGTGACAGCTAGAGACTGAGTGTGAACGGATGTGGCACTTTGATGTCTTTTCCTAGCGCTACCTCGCGCACATGCGGGGAGAGGGGGTGGTTATTTCATGTGTGGCGGGGTGGCGATGGGAATGAATAAAGGCAGACAGTATGAAGTATGTACATGTATATATGTATATGTCTGTGTGTTTATACATGTATATGTATACGTTGAGATGTATAGGTATGTATATTTGTGTGTGTGGATGTGTATATGTATACATGTGTATGTGGGTGGGTTGGGCCATTCTTTCATCTGTTTCCTTGCAGTATCTCGCTAATGCAGGAGACAGCGACAAAGCAAAATGAATAAAATAAATTCTAGGACTGTATTATGTATTAACCTTTCTACATTCCTAGATCACCACCACCATCACATCCATCTCTATCAGCATGTTTTTACAGTTAACACTGTGGAATTAGTTGCATTGTCTGTGTGTTTTCCTCTTATGGCTACCTATCACCTATTGTTGATAGGTAGCCATAGATTAAGGAATGTTTCCCAGTATCTTAAAAGTATTGTGCCAGATGACATCTGCTCCTTCCCAGCACACTTACCATCCCCATCTCCCTTGAACAAAGTTGAAGAATATCAATTAGCTGAGAGCCTTAAAATCAGATGCTCAACTGATTAGCCAAAGGACTGTGCAGTGTTTTTCAGTGACCAGCCTGAGAATTCACCAGATCTGAATTTACCTGGAGGTGGCCATCCATGAAATTTGGCAAAGAAGCCCCCTAAATGGCCTCAGTACCTTGCTGATTCAGTTCCTGGTCATTTCTAAAAGGGAAGGAAAACCAATAGAGTAGTTTTCATAGTTTTATTTCATGTTTATCCTTGATGGTTGTGTTACAGCCCCCTTATGCCAGCTTCATTAGCGAGCACTGTAGGCACATCAGATGAGCCTTTTCTTATGATGGATCATAGTTATTTCTGAAAATATTTTATGTAAATTAAATTTGAAAAGTATTTTTCATGATTTCATCTTAGGAAAAAGTAAAATATAAAGGTAGAAAGTATCTACCTATGTTTGGCTTTGAAGCCTGTCAGTGAGGGCCATGTACCAGGAGATGGTCACCCCTGGTTCAACTTGAGTTACAAGCTGTTGGCTGACTAGATCTGTTTCATGTGTGGTGCTTTATTCCAACCTATCCATTTATCTACCAACTAGAGCAGGGATGGGCAGCTGGATGAGCTGTGAGTCATCTGCCTGCATGTATGATATATAAAGTGTATAGAAACTTGTATTTGCCTTTTTTTTACAGAAAATGGCATATGAAAGTAGAGTGAACAAGGGAGTTATATTTATGTACAGGAAATAGTCATGATGATAATGATTAAATGAGTATCTTATGGTTGATTCAGAAAAGGTTACAATTTTTGTGTTTTATGTATACATAGCTTAACTTTCTTCAGATGAAGGTGCTGGAGCTTTGACTCTGACCCCAGCAACCACTATGCCTATCCTTCAGATATCACAAGCAGAAGAGGAAGAGGAATGTATTGCACCTTCTCCAGAAAAGTAAGTGTGTGCCAGATTGAAAAATTTACCATTTCTTCATATTTTTTAACCTGGTATGCCATTTCCTGCATTTGCTGCTTGACACAAAATTACTCCTAACATTTGATACACAAACTCACTTCACGCATAAATCATTGAGTGTCAGCAACACTTGTATTAGCATTTGCTGGAAAAATGTGTATGAAGAGTGTTTCAACAGAGCATTTAGCATTGTTACTAGTTGTTCATATCAGAATGCAAATCTTTTCTGCAGAAATATCAGGGAGTGTAGAGTAGCTTGATATATAGTGGAGTATTAGTGAAATATGAAAAAGAAAGAGATAATACAGAAAATTATTTTTGTAAACTGGTTAACTTTGCAGTGCTTGGGGTAACTATCCCTCTATGCTACTGTTTAAATGTTTTTTCTTTATAAGACTACAGAATAATACATAGGAATTAGCATGACTATGAAAGGAACAGTAACATACGGATGGGGTTATGTTCTTAGAGACATGATACTATAGCAATCCATCATTATATGAGCAATTGATACCTCTGTTTATAAAAGGAATTATGTTCTTGAGCAGACATTTTCCTAGACCAACTTTAATTTTTCTTTTATATTTAGTTGCTGTCTCCCGTGTTAGCGAGGTAGCGCAAAGAAAGAGACGAAAAATAGCCCAACCCATCCACACACATGTATATACATAAACTCCCACCCATGCACATATACATACCTATACATTTCAACATACATATACATACACAGACATATACATATATACACATGTACATATTCATTCTTGCTGCCTTCATCCATTCCTGTCACCACCCTGCCACACATGAAATGGGACCCCCCCTCCCCCCACGTGTGCATGAGGTAGTGCTAGGAAAAGAAAACAAAGGACATATTCGTTCACACTCAGTCTCTAGCTGTCTTGTATAATGCACCAAAACCACAGCTCCCTTTCCACATCCAGGCCCCACAAAACTTTTCATAGTTTATCCGAGATGCTTCACATTCCTTGGTTCAATTCATTGACAGGAAGTCAACCCCAGTATACCACATCGTTCCAATTCACTCTATTCTTTGCATGCCTTACACCCTCCTGTTTGTTTAGGCCCAGGTTGCTCAAAATCTTCTTCACTCCATCCTTCCATCTCCAATTTGGTCTCCCACTTCTCGCTCCCTCCACCTCTGATACATATATCCTCTTTGTCAATCTTTCCTCACTCATTCTCTCCATGTGACCAGATCATTTCAATACACCCTCTTCTGCTCTCTCAACCACACTCTTTTTATTACCACACGTCTCTCTTACCCTTTCATTACTTACTCGATCAAACCACCTCACACCACATATTGTCCTCAAATATTCTATTTCCAACACATCCTCCCTCCTCTGCACAAACCTATCTATAGCCCATGCCTCGCAACCATATAACATTGTTGGAACCACTATTCCTTCAAACATACCCATTTTTGCTCTCCCAGATAACGTTCTCGCCTTCCACACATTCTTCAATGCTCTCAGAACCTTTGTCCCCTCCCCCACCCTGTGATTCACTTCCACTTCCATGGTTCCATCCACTGCTAAGTCCACTCCCAGATATCTAAAACACTTCACTTCCTCCAGTTTTTCTCCATTCAAACTTACCTCCCAATTTACTTGTCCCTCAATCCTACTGAACCGTATAACCTTGCTCTTATTCACATTTACTCTCAGCTTTCTTCTTTCACACACTTTACCAAACCCAATCACCAACTTCTGCAGTTTCTTACCCAATCAACCACCAGCACTGTATCATCAGCGAACAACAACTGACTCATTTCCCTAGCCCTCTCATCCACAACAGACTGCATATTTGCCCCTCTCTCCAAAATTCTTGCATTCACCTCCCTAACAACCCCATCCATACACTTTTATGTATGGAATATACCTGAAGCTGTGGATAGGAGCCCATAGAGAATGGATGTGAACAAATGAAGCCTTTGTTTGTCAGTTCTTGGCACACTACCTCATTAACATAGGATATGGCAAACAAATGAAAAAATCCTTGAAACAGCTTAGCTTACTGTCACTATACAACACTCTGTCATGACTTAATTTTGACCATATACAGTATAATGAAAGCTACTGAAAGAGCTCATAATGAGAGATTAAGGTTTTGCTGGAGTAGGATGGTTTCTGAGGACTATGCTTGTGTACTTTATCCCTTGAATATATGATTCAGTTGCTGTTACCACATTACATGCAATGCTGGCATGATTTGATGGATGCTCATTGAAAGAGATGATGTTGAAGGCTTAAGGTGCCACTGTAGTGGATGGGGTGTAGTGAGGGGTCATGAGGAGGTAGAGAGAGGTGCATTAGGCTTGTTTGTATCACCTGAATTCTCTGATTCAGGAATTGTTGCCATACCACAGGTAATACCAGTGTAGTTTAATGGATCTTGCTTGAAAAGGTGATGGGCTTGAGTTGTTGTTGAAGTAGGATGGAATGCTGCAATTTTCTCAGTCACCCCTTGAATTATCAGTCAGCAACTGTTGCCACAGGAAATATAATATTTGCTTCCTTCATAGGCCTGGGATTTTCTTAATGAAATACCAGTAAAAGCTAGCTTTTGCTTAGAATCTCCTGTATTCACTCAAGTAGAAAAATTAGGCAATCTTTGGTGGCCTTAAACCTTGGAGCAGAAATTTTCTTCCGTGCTTATGAATGTTCGGGCAGTCATTCTTGTCCAAAGTAAGTGTCTCATCCACACTTGATACTTTTGAGATTTGTAACATCCTTTCACAATGATATTCTCTGTAAATGCATACAAAACAACAGGTACATGTGAGGTAAGTGTGGTGAGAGCACATGTAGTATTAGACATTTTAGTTTACAAGCAAACTGCCATAGGGTGGGACTTGAATCTGAATGTAGAATGTATTTTGTTTGTGCGTGTGGAATATGCATTTAGTTCACATTGCTTTGACATCATTATTAGATGCTTTATGAATAGAGAGCCTTTGAATGTTTTTGTATATTTAGTTTTCAACCCTCTTGGTGTATAATTGATTTTTGGTCCTTCCCCATTGCACAAAAACAGCAAAATATAATTGTTTTTTTTATTCATGATAAGGTGCTTAAATGAATTATTTCATTTTCTGGGAATCAAGACTTTACCATGCCTAATTTAGGAAAAACACAGTATTTACCAGACAGGATTATCCTGTGTATGGAAGTTTGATAAACGTGCAATTTTTAACTTTTTTGCTATATGTTAAGTGCCAAAAATTATCAAAACCATTTTTTTAATGAATAGAGAGTTGAGCATGTGTAGATAAGGAATGATACTTTTTTTCACCAAATTAGCCAATCCTGAGTAAGGGTATCTAGTATGAAAGAAAGAAAGGAGACATATTTATTTTTCCATAGGTAGTAGTTGGTAGTGGTAGGCATCCACTGACCAGGGATGTTTATTTCTGGTACTATCTGCCTGGGTATCAGGGGGGTTAGTGTTGGCTGTAAAGTGAGCAAGCACTTCAGTGATTGTCATATTGAACTCCTCTAACCCAGGTAGCTGTCTTTTCTTTCTGCCTAACCCACATGTGGATTGCTGGCATTTTGTCCACAAACATACAGTCTCTGCCTTGTCACACATAACACTTGACAACACTTAGCTCACACAACTCATTCTTCATAGCTCAAGATTTTTCCTGCAGTGAGCACTATACACTATCCCTGCCTTTTGGCAAAATAGTAGGAGCAATAAATAGAAATAGTCAGTAGGAACTTTAGACAGAAACATTAGGTAGAAGGTTTTGGGAGGAACATTAGGTTGGAGCATTGGGTAAAATTAATAGGTTGGAACATTTGGTAGACACAATAGGTAGAAACATTATGTAGGAACATTAGGTAGGAGCCTTTGGAAACACTGCATGAGAGTTGCCTTCTGCCAGTGGCCTGTAAAGGGTGAGGCTTTAAAGGCTAAAAAGTGACACTGGAGCTCACCAGTTATTGAGACTTTTTTTTTCTATGACTTCCCCCTTGAACAAGCTTGTGAAGGGAACAGGGATCAGAGATGTAAATAGATAGATAGACTTACCTGACATATCCCACATCAGCAAGGTAGTACCATGGACAGATAAAGAAATGGCCTCATTCACTCTCATCTAGACCTTTTTATGGTTTCTTCGGACTGCTTCACATGCTCCAGTTCAGCCCATTGACTGCTTGCTGTTCCCTGTAAACCACAGTGCTTCAATTCGTTCTGTCCCTTGCACCCTCCAGCATGTTCAGGCCCTGAGCTTTCAAAGCATCTTCAGTCCATCCTTCCACCCCCTTCCTTATTTCCCTCGTTTTCCTTGTTCCCTCCACATCTGACATGTATATGCTCTTAAACATCTTTTCCTCACTCATCCTTTCCATATATCCCAACCACTTCAGCACACCCTTATCAGCCCTCTTATATGTACTCCGCTTAACTATTGCATATTTCTCTTGTCCTATCATTTCTTATGCAGTTTTCATCGGACATATGGATCTTGATGAGGTGCCTTGGGATTAGTGATTTGGATGTGTAGTGCAGTTGTATAAAGGTAAGGAGGATAAAGGTGTGAGTATTTGAATTACAGAGGTATTTGTTTATTTGAATGTGCTTGATAAGTTGTACGGACAAGTGGTGATGAAGAGGGTGGTGGCATGCACAGAGCATCAGATTGGGGAGGAACAATGTGATTTCAGAAGTGTTAGAGGATGTGTAATTTAGGTGGTGGTTTTGAAGAATGTGTGTGGAATGTACTTAGAGAAGTAGAAGGATCTATATGTGGCATTTCTTAATATGGAGAAAGAATATGATAGATTTGATAGAGATACTTAGTGGAAGGTGTTTCAAATATGTGTGTGGAATGTACTTAGAGAAGTAGAAGGGTCTGTATGTGGCATTTTTTAATATGGAGAAAGAATATGATAGAGTTGATAGAGATACTTAGTGGAAGGTGTTTCAAATATATGTAATGTGGTGTGGTTAAACATGATCTTGCATGCCAATGTAAGCATGTATTTTCAGTTTTTATGCTTACTTAATTTGTGTAGAATAAAGTCTCTATACATGCTGCACACTTCCTTCATGCTCCTTGTCCAAATATTTCTTCTATCCTCTTCATCTGAAATATCTCTAGCCTAAGTTCATTTTCCTCTCCATCCATCTCTTCTGTCTATCTCTTCCTAGAATTAGGATTTGTCATCAGAATCCCTGTAAATGATCTATAGTCTGTAACATCTTCCAGCATATAATTTTAGGTGAAGTAAGATTCTTGGGTGTTACCAGACTCCACCTGCCTGAGGTTTCACTTTTAGTGAAATGTTATCTCTGGTAAAGCTCTATCTTTGGAAATACTGCCTCATCAAAGAACTTATTTCAAAGGAGTATACACTTTCTTATTACTGGAAGTAGCACAGCCATAGGCAGCAGGAGCCTATGGAAAGGTTCTGGGTAACGCCAGGACTTTCTGAGAGATTGGTCTTTGGGTAGTAATAAACAAATGAAATGATACAGGTTTCTTAAATCAAAATACTGATGTTACTCAAGTTAGTATCACACTGTATATATTCTTAGTGTCAGAGATGGAGGGAATGAAGAGAAGTGGGAGACCAAATTGGAGGTGGAAAGATGGAGTGAAAAAGATTTTGAGTGATTGGTGCCTGAACATACAGGAGGGTGAAAGGCATGCAAGGAATAGAGTGAATTGGAACGATGTGGTATACCAGGGTGGATGTGCTGTCAATGGATCGGAACGATGTGGTATAGCAGGGTCGATGTGCTGTCAATGGATTGAACCAGGGCATGTGAGCATCTGGGGTAAATCATGGAAAGTTTTGTGGGGCCTGGATTTGGAAAGGGAGGTGTGGTTTTGATGCATTACACATGACAGCTTTGTTGTCTTTTTCTAGCACTACCTCGCGCGCACGCGGGGAGAGGGGATGCCATTTTCATGTGTGGTGGGGTGGTAGTAGGAATGGATGAAGGCAGCATGTATGAATATGTATGTGTATATATGTGTATGTTTGTGTATGTATATGTATGTATACGTGAAATGTATAGGTATGTATATGTGCATTTGTGGACGTTTATGTATATACGTGTATGTGAGTGGGTTGGGCCATTCTTTCGTCTGTTTCCTTGCGCTACCTTGCTTACATGGGAGACAGCGACAAAGTATGAAAAAAAGATATTCTTAGTATTACTAGTAGTTATTTTGATATGAATTATGCTTCAGTTAAGATGTGCAATTAATTCAAACCATTTGCAGGTTTTTTCCAGATACTCCATCCTCCAGTATACCATCTGGATCTCATACATTACCTCCTGAGAGTCCTCCACAGTCATCACCCACAAAGCGCAAGAGAAGTGATCAGGACAATATTACACTCGAGTCAGAACCTTCCCAAATCCCTTTCAAGCTCCGTCGAACTGAAGATACAAGTGAAACAGGGGAATCTGGAGAGGAGAGGGTTATTGTAGATTATTCCTCTTTAACACACAAAGATGTAGAGATTAGTCCAAAGCAGCAGAAACTACCACTCAGAACCATAAAGCCTCCACATCTTACTGGCATAGCAAAATGCCTCACTTTCAAGCCTACTAGTTTTATTGAGAAAGTTGATGATCGACTAAGTTGCCAGGCTGAAAGTTTTACAGTGGAAGAATGTGGTAAACAGGAACAGTGTGATAACCCTCCAAGACAATTTCCGGTTGACACAGAAGAGGAAAGCAGTGGGCAAGAAGAGAAGGATAACTTTCCAAGACGACTTCTTGCTGACACTGAGGAGGAAAGTAGCTGTCAAGAAGAAAGTAAAGATCCACCAGAAAAAATTTTACATTCAGAGGAAAGCATTGATAGTGAAGTTAAGTTCGCGAGGAGATCCCTTCCCATGCCTGAAAGGATGAATAATTCACCTGAAGTGGAGGTTGAAAATGAGGATGAGTCTCAGATATCTGATAAAGATAGTGACATTGAAATTATTGAAGATAAGGATCGTAGCATAGAAGTTGTATACGAGAAACCGAAAAATAGAACTATAGATGAGGATGTGGGTTCACAGGATTTTAATCTGATGTTAACATGTACTGAATCAGAAACATCATATCCAGTGGAGCAGGCTGGCCAGAGATTTTCTCAGGAGCAAATGTTTCTGGAAGATTTGCAAGAAGAAGAGAATTCACCAAGCCTCCTACCAGTCTCTGAACCTGAGCTTCAAAAACACCATGACAAACTGTCATCAACTAATGAAGAAGAGCACAGAAAGGACCAAGACTGTGTTGGGAGTATGCCTGCCACACAGCTGGAAAGAATATGCAAGCCAGTCATCCTAACTCAGCCAGATATCACACCATTGATCAATTTACCTATATCAAGTTCCACTGAGAGTAAAGAAAAAATGTCTGATTCTAAGAAGACCATTTCATCTGATTCTCAGACATCTGAAAAGATAAATATGAAAAGAAAAAGTAGTGACGCTAAAGAAGAATCTTCAAAGAATGTTGTGACAAGTAGAATACAAAGTAGCATAACAGATGCATCATGCATAGACACCTCTCAACCATCTCAAGTCTCTCTAAGACTCCAGATGCCTAATATATGCACCCCAACTTCTCAAGATTATCAAGGCTCTCTTGAGAGTGAATCCATGTTTGTAAAGGCATCTAGGGCAGCTAAAGAAAGAATTGAAATTGAGGAAAAGAGATATGAAGACAAAATAAAAGAAGGGAAAGAATCTACATTAGAAGTTTGCAAGGACAGCTCATTTGAACTTCCTGAATGTAATAAAGGAGAGGTTCCTGATACCAGAGTAACAGAACAATTAGTAACTGATTGTAATGTAGCAGCAGAAAGTTTCTCCTCCACTTCGTCAATACCTGTGTCTAGCTTGATACCTTCCCACTCCTCCCAGTCGACACCAGTCAGTAGTCATCCACACCGTAAGTCCTCACAGAACACCATCTTCGGGCCAGGAAAGAAAGAAGGTGATCATAGTACCAGTGCTTTGCAAGGTTCACCACAAGTCATAGTAGAGGAAACAGACAGTGAGGATGAGAGTCCTCTGCACAGGAAACGAAAAAAGCTACGGCTCCCAGCAAAAACTACACAGCCTCTGGAAAAAGCATCAAAAGCATCATTACTGTCAAAAAGTGATGAAAGAAAAACTTCCACTCCAAACACTAGTCAAGGTATCAGTCCCAACATCTCTGGTGAAGGTGCTAGTTACATTGATAAGGAAGCTCATGGAGCATTATCTGGAACAGAGACATCCAAATCACATAACACATCACCAGAACATGTAGACACTGTAAAATCTCCAGTATCAATGAGATCACCAGATAGAGGTACAAGCACCTCAGATACAGAAATCCTTCCTGATTCTAGCAACCTGTCTACTATTGATGACTTAATGAAATCTGGGTACAGAGCTCACAGACGTTTAGAGCAAGTGCCTGTAGAGTATATTCATCCATTAACAGGAGATACAGTTCATGTAATTGTTGATGGAAATAAATATGCTGTGCAGAAATTAAATTTTCATCCATTGTACGAGTCTGGAAGTGGTAGTAGTGGTGGTCGTAGTAATAGGACATCAGATATAAGTACCAGTTCATGTATTACAGGCTCTTCTGGATACTTTGGGGATAAGAGTTCATCATCATCTAACTCCTCACGTCGTGCATCAACACTGTCAATTGCTGAGTCTTCCAGGCTGTCTCTTTCAAGTGTTATGACACTACCATCTCCACCACATGTTACTGAGAACATTGATTTAGCATCTCATAAAAGTTTCCCTGATGATGGAATATTTGTTGTCCCAGTAGCATACCCAAGAAGTCAAGTTACTGAAAAGGGAACAGAGAAATATCCAAAGACATCTGCACAATTACCTCATGGTTTTCCATCAGAGGGAAAAACATCACCAGAATCTGGTATTTTGAGGCAGAAGGAATCACCTGCATTTCTTAGTAGTGATAATGTGACTCTTTCATCACCAGAGCGGAGAGGTCGAGGACGGTCACGTGGTCGTTCTCGTGGTCGTGGTAGCAACAAAGGTAGTAATCGTGGTACTTCTTCAAGAAAAACACCTAGAAGAGGCGAGGGACGAGGGAGAGGGCAAAGTAGGGCCATTACCAGCAGACTTCGTAAACAGCTGGAAGAAGATGATGAATATGATGAGGATTCTCCAGAAGGCATTGATCCTGGAGCTGGTTCTTCAGTATCTAGTGTGAATGAGGCTTGTAAGGTTACAAAGGAGTCTGGACTTCCACTTTCTGTTTCAGACTTGCTTGATTCTTTGCCAGCTGCTGTGTGGAAAATGTTGGAGTGCTCTCAGGTACCATTATCAGAGGAAGAAGAAGAAGTTTTTGTTGGTCATGGAGGTGCTGATGCTGAGAGGCAACTGGCACAAGTTTTGAAACGAGTGCGAGAAGCAGAGCTGGAGGCAGGCTTGTTAGTTTTTGCTCGATTTATTGATAATAACTTTTATTCTGCTGTTTTGAAGGAACGTGATGGTGCTGACCGTTGGCATGTGCAGTTTACCTTAGATCAGTACACAGCCTCTGTAAGAGAAGTGTATTTGTTACCGACAGACTTGTTACCACGGGGACAGACTTGCTATGTGCGTCACCAGACTGACAATTACAGTGACCCAGGAGTTGTGAAGGGTCATATACGAGTTGGGGCAACTGTTTTACATATTGTTGAAAGTGATAGGGGAGTGACTCAGCGAGTGCCACACTCTCATTTGTTGCTGACAGGTTCCCAGGCACATGATATTCTGCAAGCACGTTTAGCCTTTCGTTCATTAGTGGCATCTCCAGGTAGAGATGTATCTTTAGACAACATCGTTGCTGGTAGGCGACGACGCATCCAACCTGAACAGTTCTCATCACCACGCTCAAGGAAAGCTGATGAAAATCTTGACTCAAGTGATGCCACGGCTGGGGAATCAGAAGAATTTGGCTCCCTTGCTGGAAAATCACCAAGCTCCAAAAGAGCAGGTCCTCTGAGAGGTTCCAAGGCAACTAAGAAGAGTGATCTGTCAGTTCTTCAAGAAGAGATAGACAGTGAAGCTGATGATATTCCTCTTCCAGTCACACCCAAGGGACGTAGACGGCCTGGCACTCCCAGATCATCTCGCACTCCACGTACTCCTCAAACGCCCCAAGCTAATCTCAATGTGGATACACCATCTGGTGCTGGAGCTTTGGAGAAGGAAATGCCTGCTGCTAAATTACAGGAAGTTCCTCCACAAGTGGTAGCACTCCAGTTAACTCCAACACCTGTTACTCCACCTAAAAAACGTGGTCGACCACCAGGTAGGGTAAAAGTTCATCTATTCTCATATCTTTGGGCTGTTATACAGATTAGAGCATGGAATGTTTGAACTTCATCTCGTAGAGTCTCACGAGCTTCACATGCATGCTTCAGTAGGTCACTGTTGAATACAGTTGTGCCTAACAAGCATGTGGCATTTTTACTGTCACTAGATATATCCCATGTCATATTAACCTTACAGTACATCAGTGCACTTAATCATGTACAATACTCACTCACTTACCTCCCGGGCCCTCAACTCCCAACAGACTGCAGACATGTCCCTCTCTCCAAGACCCTCACATTTATCTATAAACATGAACATAAACATAAACATTACATGCCCCTGCTGCAGATCTGCTTTCACCTGGAACCAGTCACCCTCCTCCTTTCTTACTCGCACACAAGCCTTACTTTCATGATAGAAACTCCTCACTGCCAGTAGCTTTCTTCTTACATCGTATGATTATAACACCAAAGCATCCTTGTCAACCTATCATACACTTTCTTAGACCCTTATATGCCTCATACAAGCCATTCAGTCTCTCTTTCTGTCAAAGGATACATTTAAAGGTAATTTTTGATATATTGCATGTTTCACATGATTAGTCAAGACCTCAGAAGCACTGTTACACTTACGGGAACACTCTTACTTTGATCCTGGTCTCAGGCTTAGACAGATGTTGTTTGTGCACGCTAGAGTAACACCCTACAAAACTTTTGTGGTCTAATTAATCTGGGTTTCATAGGGTATGAATACAGGGACATCAGCAACAGTTCTGCTCAAGGAAAGGATGAGGGTGGTATATGCAGCTAACTTAGAAACTGAGTAACATGTAAGATTCATTGTATTGCTCATTTGCAATGTAATGCTAGAAGCTTGATTTTAATGCAGAAAAATTTCAGGTCAGAACAGCAGTACCCAGACACCAAAGAAATTACAAAAAGTGGAAGAGGATGTTCCTGTCAACACAGAGCTGGGTCCACTCCCCCCTGTTGGTTCTCAATTATTTGAAGGCAGGTTCACTCTGAGTTTGATGTTTCAATGTCCAGTGCAGGTTTTGTGGTATGTATTGGTCATGTTTCTTCCATTTATGCTATTATGAACTTTATTGTTTTGCTCATAAAATGAATTGGTACACTTGCATTATTTGAACTGTGCCATAATGGGAGTTTCAAGGTGGTAGATTACAGTTTTTGGTTGCAGTTGATAATCAGATAAAAACATACATCTTGATATCATTATAAAGTGATCATGTACACAAATGAAGGCGATGATTTTTGGAGGCTGAGGTCATTCATCATCTGATACAATGCTATGAATGCTAGCTGAACATTTTTGGACAACAGAGGATGCTATGACACTAATGTATTAGCACATGATGATTAGCACAAGTGAAAAACATGGTAGGTATATAGGAGTTTTTAGGCAGCCAACGACCAGGGAGGTATATTACCAGTAGTACCCACCTGGGAATCAGAAGAGTTAGGGAAATCTGCTTAGTGAGCTGGCACTTTGGTGGTTGTCAAGTTGCACTCCTCTGACCAAGGTAGTTGTCTTTTCTTTCTGACTCTAACATGTGGACAACTGGCATTCTGTCCATAAACATAATCTTCTTGTCATATTAACACTTGACAACACTTAACTCACACAGCTTTTTGTGCATATCACACCATTGTATTAAAGTCTTCCATGCCTGTTACGCCAGTAGGAAGTTATTTCTGAGTGTGATTAAAGGACCATGCCATCTGGGTTTATCCAGATGTAGATGGTGATATACCTGTTGAGTTTGTGCTTCAGGGAGTAAAGCCTTGGTGATTTCATCTATTCCCTGTGATTTAGGTCCTTTACCATGTTAATATGGCACTTGGAAAATTTGCGAACACTTTTTGATTTTACATTTTTACCTGCCATGTAGGCTGATGTTATAACACCGATGTTTTACTCATGAAAGAATTAGTACCTCGAAAAGTATTACCTTTGGCTTTTCTCCTCTTGTCTTGAAAGTCTGTAGGATCCATCCCACCAACCTAATGTTATATGACATTTTTACTTCAAAGTCTCTCACATCTTTCAACTGATTCAACACAATGTCTGTGTCTGTTTGGTTTTCTGTATTGTTTTTTATTTCTTTATATTCCCCATAACAGAGGAGTTAAAACTAAGTTAACCCTAATTAAATGAGTGATGTTCTCAGTGGCTGGTGAAAGATTTCCTTTGCGTTTCTTTGTAGCCTTTCAGCTACCTCTGCTGATGTGATTGTCATACCTGTTCTAGTATCACATGCAAAGATGATATGAATCTGTGACGTGCTTGCATCAGTGCCAGATATAAGGATGATGAGCAAGAGGGATATAAGTACAGTTCCTTGAGGGACTGCAAGTACAGTTTCTTGGGGGACTGAGCATTTTACTGTGGAGGTACTAGAGTTGCCCTGGTGTCTTGTGATTTGATAGTGAAAAAGTTGCATGTATATGTAAATTTTCTGGTTGCTTTTGTCTGATGCACATTATGTGCTATGACGCCATTGGTCACATGTATCAAATACTTTTGTAAAGTCTGTATAAATCACATTAGTACGTTTTTGTTCTGATGAGCCTCAGTAATCTTGTCATAGTGGTCAAGCAACTGAAAGAGGCAAGATCTTCCCACTCAGAAACCATGTTTTTCATTGCTTTATTTTATCAGTTCAGTCCTTTTTCCTCTTAAGACTGTTTCAAAGATTTTGATGTGCAGTGTTAGTGCTATTGGTCAGTAGTTTTTTGTGATTGTTTTGCTTCCACCTTTGTTGAGTGGGGTAATGTGAGCCAGATTTAGACTCTCAGGGATGATGCTATCATCTGAACTTTTTCTTCAGAGGATATTTAGTGCTCGTACAACAATTGTTTTGCATTTCTTTATGAAGACTGAGTACCAGGAGTCCTTTGGGTAAAGTGCTTAAGCATGCTCTTAATTCTTCTCTTGAACTCTTGTGGTTTGTTGGTGATACCTACTCTGTTTAATGTAGGAGAGTTACTGTTTAGGGAAAAAGTTTGTTGATTGGTTTATCTGTAATGTGGTTTTTGGCTCTGAATACTGATTCATATTGCTTTTTTAGAAGGAGGGCAAGAGCCAGTTAAGAATTCCATCTCAGTAAGACGAGACCATAAGATTAGCCATGGTATGCCAGAATAACATTACTGAGTAGAGATTGCTGATTGTCACGGGTGGGGAGTCCAGATGAAGACAAAGGCCACAACCTCAGAGATGGATAGTGAAGGTTGACAGGTGTCAGCCACACCATAGGGCAGGGCTTTAGATGTTTCCAACTCCAATAGGTCTTAGAGAATCTTTTACATCTCAAATGGCACTGCCCCAGAAGGATACCGCTTTTCACTTTTCAAAACTCTTTTTTTCAGTTGTCGTAGTAATCCATGTTGATTGATGAATTTATGCTTACAGAAATTTTGTGTGTATTTGCTAAAATGTAAGTACACTTTTTGTTCCATGTTACTTGGAACTCACCAAGGGATGTCTCATCTGTCATTATAGGTCACCAGCTGGTTATTTATTCACCAGTTTCTTCTCTTTATATCATGTGATTTGTTGGTGATGGCCACTTTGTGTAATGTAGAAGAGTTACTCTTTAGAGAAAAAGTCTTTTGTGTGGTTTGTCTGTAAAGTGGTTGTTGGCTCTCTGAATACTGATTCATAATGCTTTTTTAGAAGGAGGGAAGAGCTAGGGAAGAATTCCATCTAAGACAAAACCTTAAGCGTAGCCATAATATGCTAGAATAACGTTACTGAGTAGAGATTGCTGATTGACAGGGGATGGGGAGTCCAGTTGGAGATGAAGGCCACTACCTTAAAGTTGGATAATGAGGGTTGACAGGTGTCAGCCACATCATAGGCTGAGGCTTTAGATGCTTCCAACCCCAATGGGTCTTAGAGAATCTTTTACATCTCACAGGACACTGCCCCAGAAGGATGATGCTTTTTGCTTTTTAAAACTCTTTTTAGTTGTTGTAATAACCTATGTAGATAGATAAATTTATGCATATAGAAATTTTGTGTGAATTTTCCAAAATGTAAGTACACTTTTTGTTCCATGTTACTTGGAGTTCATGAAGGGATAAGTCTCATCTGTCATTATAGGTCACCAGCTGGTTATTTATTCACCTTTTTCTTTGGATGAGTAAGTTCTTCTTGTATGTGTAAATCAGATTTGAGCTTTTCATAATGTTAGTTGAGGAATTGATGAAAGGAAGCATAGTGCAACCGCAGTTTGTAAACCCAGAAGATGTATCATTGTTTCTTACATTGCATGAGCTATAAATCTTTCCTGTTGTCTTTTAACTTTCAAAAGTACATAGAATGTCTTGGGGAGTAAAGTCAGAGGTTAGTGAGAGCAAGGGAAGGAGTAGCACTACTCCTGAAACAGGAGTGGTGGGAGTATGTGATAGAGTGTCACATGGAGAGAATGAGTGAGGAAAGATTGACCAAGAGGATATATGTGTCAGAGGTGGAGGGATCGAGGAAGTGGGAGACCAAATTGGAGGTGGAAGGATGGAGTGAAAAAGATTTTGAGTGATTGGGGCCTGAACATGCAGGAGGGTGAAAGGCGTGCAAGGAATAGAGTGAATTGGATCGATGTGGTATACATGGGTCAACGTGCTGTCAGTGGATTGAACCAGGGCATGTGAAGCATCTGGAGTAAACCATGGAAAGTTTTGTGGGGCCTGGATGTGGAAAGGGAGCTGTGGTTTCGTTGCATTATACATGACAACTAGAGACTGAGATGAACGAATGTGTCCTTTGTTGTCTTTTCCTAGCGCTACCTCGCACACATGGGGGAGGAGTGGGGTGTCATTTCATGTGTGGCAGGGTGGCGATGGGAATGAATAAGGGCAGACAATATAAATTATGTACATGTGTATATATGTATATGTCTGAGTATATATATATATATATATATATATATATATATATCTTTTCTTTTCTTTCATACTATTCGCCATTTCCCGCGATTAGCGAGGTAGCGTTAAGAACAGAGGACTGGGCCTTTGAGGGAATATCCTCACCTGGCCCACTTCTCTGTTCCTTCTTTTGGAAAATAAAAAAAAAAAAAAAAAAAAAAAAAAAAAAATATATATATATATATATATATTTTTTTTTTTTTTTTTTTTTTTATACTTTGTCGCTGTCTCCCGCATTTGCGAGGTAGCGCAAGGAAACAGACGAAAGAAATGGCCCCCCCCATACACATGTATATACATACGTCTACACACGCAAATATACATACCTACACAGCTTTCCATGGTTTACCCCAGACGCTTCACATGCCTTGATTCAATCCACTGACAGCACGTCAACCCCGGTATACCACATCGCTCCAATTCACTCTATTCCTTGCCCTCCTTTCACCCTCCTGCATGTTCAGGCCCCGATCACACAAAATCTTTTTCACTCCATCTTTCCACCTCCAATTTGGTCTCCCTCTTCTCCTTGCTCCCTCCACCTCCGACACATATATCCTCTTGGTCAATCTTTCCTCACTCATCCTCTCCATGTGCCCAAACCACTTCAAAACACCCTCTTCTGCTCTCTCAACCACGCTCTTTTTATTTCCACACATCTCTCTTACCCTTACGTTACTCACTCGATCAAACCACCTCACACCACACATTGTCCTCAAACATCTCATTTCCAGCACATCCATCCTCCTGCGCACAACTCTATCCATAGCCCACGCCTCGCAACCATACAACATTGTTGGAACCACTATTCCTTCAAACATACCCATTTTTGCTTTCCGAGATAATGTTCTCGACTTCCACACATTCTTCAAGGCCCCCAGAATTTTCGCCCCCTCCCCCACCCTATGATCCACTTCCGCTTCCATGGTTCCATCCGCTGCCAGATCCACTCCCAGATATCTAAAACACTTCACTTCCTCCAGTTTTTCTCCATTCATACTCACCTCCCAATTGACTTGACCCTCAACCCTACTGTACCTAATAACCTTGCTCTTATTCACATTTACTCTTAACTTTCTTCTTCCACACACTTTACCAAACTCAGTCACCAGCTTCTGCAGTTTCTCACATGAATCAGCCACCAGCGCTGTATCATCAGCGAACAACAACTGACTCACTTCCCAAGCTCTCTCATCCCCAACAGACTTCATACTTGCCCCTCTTTCCAAAACTCTTGCATTTACCTCCCTAACAACCCCATCCATAAACAAATTAAACAACCATGGAGACATCACACACCCCTGCCGCAAACCTACATTCACTGAGAACCAATCACTTTCCTCTCTTCCTACACGTACACATGCCTTACATCCTCGATAAAAACTTTTCACTGCTTCTAACAACTTTCTTCCCACCCCATATATTCTTAATACCTTCCACAGAGCATCTCTATCAACTCTATCATATGCCTTCTCCAGATCCATAAATGCTACATACAAATCCATTTGCTTTTCTAAGTATTTCTCACATACAATCTTCAAAGCAAACACCTGATCCACACATCCTCTACCACTTCTGAAACCACACTGCTCTTCCCCAATCTGATGCTCTGTACATGCCTTCACCCTCTCAATCAATACCCTCCCATATAATTTACCAGGAATACTCAACAAACTTATACCTCTGTAATTTGAGCACTCACTCTTATCCCCTTTGCCTTTGTACAATGGCACTATGCACGCATTCCGCCACTCCTCAGGCACCTCACCATGAGTCATACATACATTAAATAACCTTACCAACCAGTCAACAATACAGTCACCCCCTTTTTTAATAAATTCCACTGCAATACCATCCAAACCTGCTGCCTTGCCGGCTTTCATCTTCCGCAAAGCTTTCACTACCTCTTCTCTGTTTACCAAATCATTTTCCCTAACCCTCTCACTTTGCACACCACCTCGACCAAAACACCCTATATCTGCCACTCTATCATCAAACACATTCAACAAACCTTCAAAATACTCACTCCATCTCCTTCTCACATCACCACTACTTGTTATCACCTCCCCATTTGCGCCCTTCACTGAAGTTCCCATTTGCTCCCTTGTCTTACGCACTTTATTTACCTCCTTCCAGAACATCTTTTTATTCTCCCTAAAATTTAATGATACTCTCTCACCCCAACTCTCATTTGCCCTTTTTTTCACCTCTTGCACCTTTCTCTTGACCTCCGTTCTCTTTCTTTTATACATCTCCCACTCAATTGCATTTTTTCCCTGCAAAAATCGTCCAAATGCCTCTCTCTTCTCTTTCACTAATACTCTTACTTCTTCATGCCACCACTCACTACCCTTTCTAATCAACCCACCTCCCACTCTTCTCATGCCACAAGCATCTTTTGCGCAATCCATCACTGATTCCCTAAATACATCCCATTCCTCCCCCACTCCCCTTGCTTCCATTGTATATATATATATATATATCCCCGGGGATAGGGGAGAAAGAACACCTCCCACGCATCCCCGCGTGTCGCAGAAGGCGACTAAAAGGGGAGGGAGCGGGGGGCCGGAAATCCTCCCCTCTCACTTTTTTTTTTAATTCTCCAAAAGAGGGAACAGAGAAGGGGCCCAGGTGAGGATATTCCCTCAAGGGCCCAGTCGTCTGTTCTCAACGCTACCTCGCTAATGCGGGAAATGGCGAATAGTGTGAAAGAAAGATATATATACATATATATATATATAATATATATATATATATATATATATATATATATATATATATATATATATATATATATATGTATACGTTGAGATGTATAGGTATGTATATGTGCGTATGTGTATGTGGGTGGGTTGGGCCATTCTTTCGTCTGTTTCCATGTGCTACCTTGCTAATGCAGGAGACAGCAACAAAGCATAATGAATAATAAATAAAAAGATAGCATTTTTGGCTGTCAGTACTGCAAGAACTTGAATTATGAATTTATATTACAGGATTTACCGTTCTCATGACCAGTGGTGACACCAGCATCAAGAAGCGCCAGAACTCTGATGAAGGTAAGCACTTGGATTGAGACCTTAAGTTATCTTACACAAGATATGTAGCATGATGCATAAAGTGTTCTCATAATCTCTGGACATTTTACTAGATCCAGTAGAGTGAGTGTCATGATTTAATGAATATAAGGTTTGCTTTTGTGATAATTCTGATTCTGTAGAGATGAAAGAAATGACAGGTACATTCTGTAGACTCAGTTTGTGAATGATTATAGCTGCTGCTTTGAAATATGCATTAGGAAGGTAGAAATTGCAAATCTTTGTTCTGTTACTTTGGCAGTCACCAAAATTACGTACCAAAATTACGTTGTGATAGTGATATTGGTGTAAGATTTACTGTTTAGTGTTTTTAATATTATAGAGCTGTCATTTATGAACAAATACCTATTTACTACCACTAATATGGTGTGAAGGGGAGGCTTGATGGTGGTTGAAGCTACCGAGGATGTGTTGTGTAAAATTTATATCCAGCATAGGAGTGTACTGGTTGGGTGTGTAGTAATGTTGTGGGTTAAAGAGGGATATCTTGCTTGATTCTATCGTGTATGAACTACTCGTGGAGTTTGGAAATTGATAAAAGTAGTAATGTAGGGCAATAGAATGAGAGGAGTTAGGGGTCTTAGAGGGTTGGTGAGTTTCCATACATTTGAGTTATTGTTGTGTAGCCTGGAGTAGTTTAAGATTTTTGTAGGAGCTTGGATTGCTATTAGTCCCCGTCTGCATATATGGGGCCCTTGCAGCCTTATCGATTGGCCTTGGGCTCGGGAAGGGGAGTTAGAGAATTTCATGAGGACGTAAGCCATTAGTTGTAACAGCAATACTGAGAATGAGGCAGTTGTGTCATTTGTAGTATAGGTATAGTAATACTAAGAATAAGGCAGTTTTATCATTTGTAGTATAGGTGCACAGTTATTATTGTTTTAGTCTCCCTGTCATTTGCATACCTTCCTTGTACTTCACTTTTATCCTTCTCTAGCATCCTAACTTCTTCATCCTGTTGTTCACTATCCTTTTTCTAA